>NW_003804532.1:1336-237860 GCF_000255335.2 Galendromus occidentalis
GGGGTGCGGGCTGGATATCCGCCGGTATGCAAGTTGTCATGATTCCGGATCCGAAAGTCGTCACCGAAGAGCAGCGGAAGGAACCGACGATCTGCTTGGAGTCGTTGGCGGATTTCAGACCCGAGCTTTTTGGACTGCCGCCCTACGAAGAGGAACAAACATTCTTCAAGCCCGTCACCCACTGCATATTTGATCTGGACGGAACAATTTTCGGTACTGAGAAAGTCTATTTCAAATCGATCGACGGCGTCCTCCAACAGTTCGGCAAAAGGCACACGCTCGAGCTGTGCCGCAAAATCATCGGCAGAACTCGTCAGGACTATTCAAAGATCATCGTCGAAGATGCTCAACTCCCAATCAGCCCGGCGGAGTTCCTCGAACGCATGGACGTCATCAGTCATTCAATGTTCCTGAATAGCGTCCTGCTACCTGGAGCGAAGGAGCTCATCTATCACCTGTACAAGCACGGAATCCCAGCCGCTGTTGGTACCAGCAGTAACCTGGCGTCCGTCGATCTGAAGTTCACCCACCATAAAGATCTCGAGAGCTGGTTCCAGCACGTGGTCAGTGGAACTGACGATCCTGAAGTTCTCGCTGGCAAACCGGCTCCTGATGTTTTCTTGGTTGCCGCTAGAAGATTTAATCCAGCTCCCAAGCCCGAGAACTGCTTGGTTTTCGAGGACGCCCCCAATGGAGTCCGTGCGGGATTATCCGCAGGGATGCAAGTTGTCATGATTCCGGACCCTAAAGTGGTCACCGACGAGCAGCGCAAGGAACCCACGATATGCCTGGATTCTCTATCAGTCTTCAAGCCAGAGCTATTCGGCTTACCACCTTTCGACCCGACTCCCGCTCCCGAATCTCCGATACGTGAATCGGCACTGAAGAGACTTCGCGAAGTCAGTCCAACCTGTCTATCGGCTCCCGAGAAGCTCAGACAAATCGTCTCGGAATTATAAGACTTCACTCGTTATTTGTTCCAATAAAGTTATTTGTTCGATACTTTGAGTTTCAAACCCTAAATGACTGAGTTTTCTCTTCGTTCATGTGGGCTCCGAACCCGAACTGTTTAGTTCATCGACGTTCGATTCAGTTCCCGCTCGTAGATTCCCGACGGGAGAACCGGCACAAAAGAGGCATCGCGAAGTCAGTCCCGACTCCCTGTCCGCGATCAAAAAGCTCAAAAGCTCCGGGAGCGGAGAATCCAGGCGTGAATCCAAGGAAGCACCTCTCATCGAAAAATCGATCTCGAGCCGTGGGATGCAGCTGCAATATGCGACCAGATCAGCTGCTGAAAGCCCGTAAGCGAGTGACTTCTGTTGAAGATATCTCGCTTGCAGCAATTGTTTCGAGGAAGTCACCTACCGCGGAAAGTTCGGGAGCAGTATCAGATTACGATTTATTCTTCAGTTTTGTCCAGGGATGGTACATCTCGCTGAAGACGGTTCTAATTCATAGGCAATCATGACGATGAACTTCAAGCATCCTTATTGCCACACGATCATGGGTATGATTGCGACTGATACATGTAGGTGCATAAATTCTCCGATGAGGGAATCGGAAGATGAAACGGCATGCCGTTCTATTCGAATTAAGAACGTATTCTCAAGTATCTCTGCCGATCCTTTGATTCCAGGCTTGAACAGAGCGCATCACGCCGGTTGAGCCGAGGTGTGAGATTGCCACATTAGATCCGATTCCGAGTCGACTCCGCACCTCAGCTAGCGCGAGACTCGGTTCGAGTGATCTCAACGGTGTTCCATGGAACGACCAGGCGACTTTCACTCGTCCGAAGTCGCATTGGACCGAATATAGTCGGAGCCGCTAAGTACAGGTGACGATTGCAGAGACGAGGCGCATCAGAAAAACTTTGACTCGGGTTGAATAATTATAACATGGGTTTCAACCAATGGGGATCACATTCAGCCATACCATCGAGCCTCCCGAACGCTCCGAGGAGCCCGACGCGACTCCGACAAGTGACCCATGGAGGGATGAGCGTCGTTAGATTTCTGGTTTGACTGGGGGATCTGCTCCCTGAGTCATCGATCGCTCACCGTGTCTCTCACTGGCCAAGGAGACATGAGAAAGCTCTCGACAAGGAAACAGGCAGTGCATTCGCAGATATTACGACTGCAAGCCACGAATAGGGTAGAATGTTGGCTGGCACGTCGAAGAACCACCGGAGATAGACACCGTCTCGGGTGTGTCCCCGTCGCATGGATCCCGGCTCGCTGATGGCTGCTCCCGAACTCCGGGAAAAAACCTTCGCATTGCTCGGAGTCAGCAAAAATAAACTCCACCTGCCTGGACAGAATTCAGTCTCGATCGTAAGGCTCTGAACTTCAGTCCAACCTGTCAAGAGCCATCAGATATTTTGTTGCCAATATAATTATAAGATATACATAAATCCTACAAGTCTCTCAAGGGAAGAGGTCGGTCTTCAACGCTGTCTTCAAATGGCCGCTTCCACGCGCCTTCCGTAGCGGTCCTCGCTGGAATCGAGACATTTCTATTATTTCCTCCGTCATCACTCATCACACGAAGATCTCCCGGATACACTAGATGAAGTTTTCAGCTGCTGAGGAGACTGTGCGAAGAATCGCTCGGGGTCCTCCAAGGTTTTCTCTGACCCCTCTTATGAGGGGCAGTATAGAGGGCGGTGCTGAGGAAAAAGCGAGCTGAAGGAAGGAAGATCCTCATTGTCCCAGGAATGCTCCTTGTGTAGAATCGGTACTCCGTAGAGCTGTCCTAGCAAAGGGCCTCCCGGAACGTTCTTCTGAGGTCCTCCCTCGGGGAGCAGAAGAAGCCCCACCCCCCGCGTGGAGAGAGGAGGTCCATCTTTATCTTTCTTGAAGCTTCGCCTGAAAGCGTCTCAGGTGCTCAACATTTCCCAGAGGAGTCATGAGCCTTGGGGAGACTGTCTCCGCGAAATGTCTGGGCGCTACTTCCTGCATGTAAAGGACCCCGCGC
Organism: Galendromus occidentalis; assembly: GCF_000255335.2. Classification (NCBI taxonomy): domain Eukaryota; kingdom Metazoa; phylum Arthropoda; class Arachnida; order Mesostigmata; family Phytoseiidae; genus Galendromus; species Galendromus occidentalis. The sequence goes on from NW_003804532.1 coordinate 4,310, forward strand.
ACCGGACCTTCAATTCATGGCCCACCTTCCATCGGATGGCCCCCGCGGATGGTGCCCTCGCTCGGGCGACGCGCCGTCGCCCCGAGGTATTGGACTCAGCCCAGACGGGTGTATTCTGAAAACGAAGACGAGCATGACTTGCGACACGATATCTCTCATGGGCGTCTGCAGTGAAGTGTAGGCCATACGACGGAAAGTTGTCGACAGGGGTGTACGAGGAGAACGCCGACAAGGGGTGACTGATCGATCTTCCCACGGAAGAGCGTTCGAAAGCGCTCGTGGATGTTTCGTAACCATGGAGATACGGAGGACCATACTGTTTACAGGTTTGTTCAGGAATGCCGCCTTGATTTCTCTACGCGCACCATCAGCATCAGTAAAGTGTCGATCGAGCATCATTGAGCTGCTCCTGATGAATCATGGTCAGATCTCATGGAGAAATGCAGCAATAGGCTAGTCCCGATGTGCGAAGTGTCCTGGAAGGAGGTGAAGCACTTCGATTCTTCCCCAGGTGAGTCTCCACGTTTGTTGCCTATTATATACGGACGACAAACGTGCGATCGGTGGATTCAAGCAAGGATTGAGACGTATGCGAGAGAGGGACGATGCGGTGACCTATTGTTCCGCTCGGGTACTTCGATGGGACGACCTCAATGGAGTTCAGGGATTTCCTCTCGGATTTCTCCCACTGAGTCGCTCTGAAACATTTTGGAATTTCCATTTAAATCAGGCGCGTCAGTATCAACTTAGCGTAAAGGAAATCATCCATTGTCCGGGCAGGATCGAGTCTCGGCGTAATATGTTAACTCGAGACGGCAGGCGTGTCTTAAAACCCGAGACATTCCATAGCGGCACGCTCCAGCCTCACGGGGAGGTAGGATATTCTTGTGAGAGCCGGTTCCGTTCGAAGATAGCGCACATCTCCGGACGGGGTTGCAGATTCCGGAAATCCACCTCCGCTAATTCACAAGCCTCAGGCGTCAGACATTCTGAGCTCAAGATCGTAGTCATAGGTTGCGCCTATCCCCTGCCGCGTGGAAAAAGTGAAGAGCCCTAGTCCAAGATTGTCATCGAGGGAGAGCTGTGAGCCCACTCGCGGCCTAAGGTCCGATTGACGAAGTCGGCTTTCGCGAGGGTAATGCCCTTTTTCAAATATCCGTAAATCCTCCTGACGCGCGAGCCTCGCCGTCAGACCGTCAGATGGCGCTAGTCGTCACGACAGGTTGCCGGATCGCAGAGCGGCGTCTCCTGTGCACGTCAAAAGCAACACAGAACCGAATTCTTCTGCCCCTCGTGAAGTCGGATAACAACGGTTTCCGTGAATCGTCCCTTCAAAAATCACACTTCCCGTGCGAATCGGGTTTACGTGGATACTCAGGAGAGTGACAAGTGCTGGGAGCTCCATTCGAGTTCGAGGAGCGCGCCGGACTTAACCTCTCAGACGTTAATGTTGGGAGACCGTGATTCAATGCGGAGAGTTTAAGGATGAAACGCGAGTCGTTGGAGTTCTGAGGAAAAGCACCAAAGGTATTGAAATTTCTTTGCATACTATCCAGTCGAGAGAAGAACGCGATACTTTGAGATACCTTTCATGTAGAGGTGTGGCGTGAGTGTCCCCAAGAACAGAAGTCAAGAGATACATCTGAGGGAACATGAATTTTTTTCGATTCAATCATCGATCTCAGTCGATGACTTCCGCCTCTCCTAGTTATGAGACAGCAGAGCCGGCAGGCAGAGATGTTAGCTCACTCGCAGTCAAACCGAACTTAGTCATCGGACTTGTATTTTGGAGCAGTTCCAAATCATTCTATTCGCGGTGATAGATATTGAATACACCCCGGCCCTCACTTAAGCCATATCTGCGAATCAAACTCAGGGCGGAATTCGGACGTCTTCAACAAGGAACGAGCTAGCGAGCTCCATACGATATACTTCGGAAGAAAATGATTCTCCGCGATCAGAATGACCTTACTGATGATTCTCTTCCCATCGTGAAGGTGGAGGAATGGTTTCTCCGCAGAGAGTATCAGAATTCCAATGGAGCTAAAACGACAAAAGCTCAATTTGCGCAGCCATCATTCCGGGGGTGTTAGAGAACGAAAATGTTTGAATCAGACTGGCTTTCGCCCTAGACGTTCCTTCACGCCATTGGATCGTCGCCGTCGTTGCTGGTGTTGTTGTTGTCGGCGCCGCTATGCCATGGTAACGGAAAACTAACAAACCACCAGAAGAGAAAGCTGCACCTGTCGAAGAATTCTCGGACGGTGAATCTATTTGGGGGTAGAACTGAAAGGGAAGCTAATATCGGCGCAAAGACTCCGTCTGAAGTCTCGGATGCTGTTGTTCGGACCCGAAGTCGGGAGACTTGCTCGTCGCGCGCTCCAATTCCGCCCAATGTATTAAAACGAAGACCATGCGGACTCCGAGAGATCTCCCCCGAGCTGCGCGAGTGAATTGAAAACTGCACATAAGACCGCGCAGATTGGTCTACACCCTGAATTTCGATCTTTCCTCGGCTCGAATTCTTGTCGGTTTGATCTAAATTCAGGCAGGGTGTACCTCGACGCCGAGTCGCTTAAGTATTGTTCTTGTGCCTTCTGACTGACTTAGGCAAGGCGGTTGGCCCGGCGAGAAGGCAGAACGGTCGCCATACAACGACCGAAAGACTGCGGCTCAGAGGGGAAGTAGGCAGGCCCCGTAATGAAGATCGTGATGAGGATCGCCTACACAGCACAACAAACCTATACACACCGCGCGGACCAATACTGATGATTACTCGCTCTTACCCTCACAATTAGTTTAAGACAGCCGATGATCCCAAGCTGATTGATTCTCGACAGCATTCAATTGAGCGTTTTGACGCCTGATGTCATCGTTGTATCAATAAATGCCTCTCGATTCCTTATGTAAGCATCTATCGGCTCTTCGCTTCCCGGATGTTTTTGTCAGATCCGATCGATATTGAAATTGGCTGTGGAGCCCATCCGAAGCGGAGGAATAATTTCTCTTCTTGATTCGATGTCTCATGATCGCATCCGGAAAATCGTCTTCCGAACGATTTCCGACACTCGAGCTCCCAGCGGATATAATTCCAGTCTGATTTCAGTGTTTCACAGACGTCTGCCAACGAGGCGGTGAGGGACAGACAGTATCGGGTTCGCCCGCCCGGAACAATTGATCGACTCGAGAGAATCTTCCAGTTTTGAATAGGTGCCGATTCAAATCACAATTTTTTCGCAGATGTGGTGGGTTGTTTTAGTTGTCGCTGCGGCTTGGGTGCTGCCCACCGGTAAATCCCAGTTTAGCGATGCTGGAGGTTATGGACAATTCGGATTTGGATTCGAAAACAGCATAAAAACCCTCCGAGAACCGTAAGTTTGGCTGGCAAATGATTTTCGATGAAGCCATAAATCGTAGAGAGACCGCTTCGGGACTCGGGAATCTTCGCGCTGTAAAACCCATAAAATCATTCTCAGGACGTATCTCGTCGTCGCTTCCCGCTACGTTCGTCCGGGTCAAATCTACCGGATATACGTGCAATTGTTCGGGACAGAGAACGACAGTCCCATCAACATAATCGCAGCTATACAGAGAGATGGAGTCGAAGTGGCACACGCATCAGAACAAGTGATACCCGGCATGGACACCGATGTTCTGATGCAGGTGCCCACAACCAGTGTACAGGGTCGCTATAAGCTTCGCGTGGAAGGCAACGTCAACGGCGTTCTCGGAGGGACGGCTTTCGTGAACGAGACCGTCCTGGAGTTCTCGCAGAGATCCATGACGATTTTCGTGCAGACAGACCGACCGCTGTATATGCAGGGTCAAATTGGTGAGTGTGTTGAGAACTCCGTCATTTTTTACGGGCAGTGAAGCCGGATCGGAAGTCCAAATGTCGACGTAACGAGGGTCGAGAAAGTTCCCTCAGAGCGAAATCTCTCTCTCTCTTCCACAGTCAAGTTCCGAGCTCTTCCTCTCACAACGCAGCTGAGGGCCTTCTCCGATGCCGTAGATGTCTATATGCTTAGCCCAAATCGGACGATTATGCGTCGATGGCTTTCCCGTAGAACAAACCTCGGAGCAGTTTCGCTCGAATACCCGCTCTCGGAGCAGCCCCATTATGGTGACTGGACGATTCAAGTCGTGGCTCAGGGTCAGGTGGAGGAACATCAGTTCCGGGTGGAAGAGTACTACCAGACTCGTTTCGAAGTAAACGTCACGATGCCCAGTTATTTCGTCATGTCGCAGGAGTTCGTCGAAGGATCTGTCATGGCCAAGTACGCTCATTTACCCTGTGCGAATTCCGCACTTTCCACTCGATCGATATCGGCCGATCAGGGAACGTCCTTCTTATTGATGGTATTGATATTTTCTCAAATCTTCACACAGTTTCACATCCGGGGCCGCTGTCAACGGAAACCTCACATTGAGAGCCAGTGTAGAACCAGTCAAAGCGACGTACGACATACAGTATCAATTCGTGCGGTCTATCGAGCAACATTTCCGGTGGTTCGAGGGTTACATGACGTTCAAGTTTGCCGTGCGTGATCTTCTGATGCTCAGTCCCAGACTCGAGGGGATGAAGATCGTGATCAAGGCAGAAGTCGGAGAACGTTTCCTCGACCTCATAGAATTCGGAGAATCAGCTACCGTTGTTTTCAACTCCACGCTCAAGCTCGCTTTCCTCGGAAATTCACCCCAGGTCTACAAACCTGGAATGCCCTTCAAGGCTTACGTGAGTGCGCATGGGAACTGAAGATGAAGAAGATCGATATCTCTCGGGCGACAGGATAGTTCTTCGACGGTCGGACTCCGGTTTCAGGTCGCACTTTCGTATCACGACAACTCACCGATAGAGAAAGGAACTCTGGTCGGACAACGAATCGACGAGTATCTGCGCATAAGCGTCAACGGAGCCCGGGGCAGCGGGAACGTCGTGCCGGTACCCGTTCCAGGGCAGAAGAATATGTGGGAAATCGCTTTCGATACAGGTGCCCCGGCGGGTGGGGCAGAGATCAGTCCTCCGATAATCAGGATCGAGGCAAGTCGATAGTGCAACCTGTTTGATTTTCGCCGAGCACGCGGCGCCCGTTCCTGGGATCGCCAAGGTCACTAAGAAAAAGAGATTTGTTCCAGGCCTCGTTTTTCGACGATTTCTTGGGACGGACCGGCACAGAGCTCCTACTCTATCCGGAGTTTTCTCCGAGCGGATATCATATTCAAGTGACCACCTCGACGAAGAATCCGAAAGTCGGAGAATATATCGTGCTCCACGTTCGTGCCAACTATTTCGTGGAGAGATTCTCGTACCTCGTGGTATCGAAGGGTATGGTTCTCCTCAGCGGTTACGAAGTAATGCAGAGCTCTTCGATCAGGACCATGGCGGTCTCGTTGAGCTCAGAAATGGCGCCGTCTGCAACCATAGTGGTCTTCGATGTGCTCAAACGAGAGGGGCGAATCATCGCGGATTCGCTCACGTTCCCCGTGGATGCGATTTCCAAAGACAAATTCACGGTGCAGCTGAATAATCGAAAGGACAAAACGGGAGACAACATCGAAGTGGCAATTTATGGTCCACCGGGCACGTATGTCGCCCTCTCGGGTCTTCAACGAGCGCTGTACGAGATGCACGCGGGTACACAGCTCAGCTACTCGGAGGTTATCGAGAAAATGAACTCCTTCATTCCCATGAACGGAACGCTGAAACATGAGACCTTGTCCCATACGGGTGACGCCAGCCTCTTCGTCAACTTCCCGTCATCGTCATATGGCTTGGACGCGAACCGGACGTTTTCCGTGAGTAACATAAGCGATAAAGCCAGGAAGCTGTCCCAGGTATTCTGGGTCCTCAGGCGGAGATCTCAGCTGAATCATCGGTTTGCAGTATGCGGGACTGGTCGTCTTCACCGATGCTAGCGTGACACGAGTCCGCGAGGAGTGTAACATCACCGCAGGCTACCTGGGTTGTTACGACGGCTCTTGCTATCCTGCCAGCCGGCGCTGTGACGGCTTCAGGGATTGTTCGGATGGCTCTGATGAGACGGCGTGTCCCGAAAACCGGATCGACATCAAGAAATTCCGCATGTTCAGAACGAACCGTTATCTCCTCCAGTACACGAACGCTTGGCTATGGAAAGACATAAACATAGGGTCCCTAGGACGCTACATTTTCACCGTGCCAGTACCTGACGTGCCCACGCAGTGGATGATCTCCGCTTTCGGGATGACTGAAGCAAACGGTTTCGGAATCGTCTCGAAACCGATATCGGTTCGTAGGATGAGTGCCGAGGATTTGTCTTTCAATCGTTTCATAGCTTCGGCGCACCAGGAATCGCTTCTGCATTCAAAATATGTGGAGATCGTCATGAACAAGGCACTATTTTTTCCCACAGTTCTCGAGTGCTAAACCATTCTACATGACTGTGGAGATGCCGGGCAGGATTCGGTTGGGAGAACAAATCGGGGTTCGAATCACTGTATTCAACTACCGACACTACGAAACCGAAGTTCTGATCACCTTGGCGAATTCACCCGACTATAAGTTCGTTCACGTGGATCCATTCGGTTGGGTCAACTCATACAGACCGAAGACGAGCTTCGGCGAACATCAGCATCTCGTCTTCGTGAGTGATACATTTGGCTATTATTTTCCGCGTCTCGCCGTGAACGCTAGTCTACCATTCTCACACGCTTTGCTTCACCGATGTCTTCAGGTGAAAGCTGGCAAATCGTTCGAGGTCTACATGCCCATCGTCCCGGTGCGCTTGGGTGAAATCAACGTGACAATCTTGGCGAAGACTCAAATCGCCAAGGATCAAGCCACGAAGACAGTTTACGTCGAAGCCGACGGAATCCCTCAAGAGAGACACATTTCAATGCTGCTTGATCTCTCCCAAGGCGCCTACCTCCTCAAATACTTGGACACAAACATCACCGAAACACCCATTTTGCCCTTCCGAGAGGATCGTCTCTATATATTCGGAAGTAACAAGGCCACAGTCTCCATAGTGGGAGACGTGGTGGGACCTGCTTTCCCCACGATGCCGGTCAACGCATCGAGCTTGATCGAAAAACCTGCCTTTTGCGGGGAGCAGAACATGTTCAATTTCGCCGCCAACATGTGGACTCTCTTCTACCTACGTTTGACCGGTCAATACAGACAGGGCGATCAGAAAGAAGCGTTTACGTACCTCAACTTGCGTGAGTCGAACCTCTGGTTATCTAAGAAATTCCGTCCTCTCTGAGCTATTACCTGTTATTCTATAATAGTTACCTCCAGCCAGAGTTCCTAACCCGATACCGATTTCAGTGTACCAGCGCCAACTGCAGTTCCAAAACGACGACGGCAGTTTCACTGTTTTCCGTTGGGATCGTCGACCGAGCGTTTGGCTGACAGCGTTCGCTCTGAGAACTTTCCAAAAAGCGACCTTTCAGGAGTGGGAACACTATATCTACATAGACCCAACCGTCATCAGGAGAGGAGTAGCATGGCTGCTCAGCACTCAATCAGATGAAGGCAGTTTCCACGAGTTTTCGATATATCCATACGATCGGAAAATGAACTCCTACTCCGAAGGCCATTTCGAGCGTTTGAAGTACACCAACGTCTCGCTGACCGCCCACGTGCTCATAACGCTCTGTGAGGTAGATACGGAGCAGAATCCCGATTCATGATCCCAATCCCTGATATCGCGTCTCCTTGCTCTCCGGAGCCGGCGAAACTGGTGTACGTGGAAATCAAAAACGTTCGCCCTCCACAGGTCAAAGATATCGGTGGAGACGTAGGAGCCCGCATGGCCACGGCAAAGGGCTCGGCCCGACGTTATCTGGAGCAGAAACTCAACATCATCAGAAATTGGGAAGATCCCTTCGAATTGGCAATCGTCGCGTACGCCCTCACGATTGCGAACAGCGACGATGCCGAAGACGCTTTCAAATACCTCGACGATCGCAAGATGGAAGCCGCCGGAATGATGTGAGTCGTCTTTTTACGGAGTTATCGTTTCACTAAGTTTCCGCTAACTCACTTGCGGTAATCTGAACCAAAGCTCAAAGCTCCTCTTCTATGCAGCTATTGGGGTCGGGTCAGGGTGGATCCTCCGCGCGACAAATACGAGAATCAGCGGCCGTACCGCCAGCCGAGGCTGCCCGCTCTTTACGAGTCCTCCAATGTGGAAGGAACGGCGTACGCTCTCCTGACGTTCGTGAAAAGGAACGCGGTGATTCAAAAAGAAATCGTCGAATGGCTCAATTGCCAGCGACTGCATGACGGAGGATGGTCTAGCACACAGGACACCGTGATCGCCATGCAAGCCCTGACCGAATACACAATCCAAAACCGGCTGAGCGATGTTGTGGATCTAACAGTGACGGTCGACGCCCCATCAACGCCGGGCTTCACTCGCGAGCTCAGAATCAGTGAGTGGAGTTTTCGTTCTTGAGCTCGCGCCGCGTTTCCAACGAGTCCGTGGACGAATCAGTCTGGGTTTCTCCGGGAGATCGCTAAGTAACATGTGTCATCCTTGCAGATAAAGAGAATCTCAGCAAAAGGCAGGCGCTCACGATTCCGAACGCCTTCGGAGGTGTACTTATCAAAGTTCAGGGTTCTGGACTCGCCATTCTGCAAATGCATGTGCAATACAATATCGACACGTGGAAACACTTGGTGACGCAACCACCCGCTAAGGCATTCGACCTTGATATACGGCAGTATGCCTTTGGCAGAAATAATTCCCATATAACATTCACGTGAGTTCAGCTCGCTCATTCGACCCTTGAAAAATTCCACGGCTCCGTAGGACAGATTTCGTGAGGAATCGACAGAGAAGAGAGCCAACCACACTCGTCGAAATTTCCAGATCATGTCAACGATGGACTCGTCTCGAAGAATCGATGGCCAGTGGGATGGCGGTTCTAGAGTTCAACCTTCCGTCAGGCTACTATGTGCAGCAGCAGCGTCTCGACAGCTACGTGCGATATGCTAGGGTCCGAAATCTTCGCGAAGCCCGCTACCAGGAGAAGAAACTGGAGATGTACTTCGATTATGTAAGTCCGAAGTTCCTCCACCTGGACCTCACAGTCCATCATGAGACTTGCGAGTTCCATCAGACCAGAGACTGGAGGGCGTTGGAATTACCGCGACAGGCAGAGGATTAAATTGAATTTTCTTCTAGCTCGACGATGAGCCAATTTGTGTGGACGTCACGATAAGCCGGTGGTATCCGGTAGCGAATATGTCACGTTACATATCGATTAAAGTCTACGATTACTACGCTCCTGGTAAGAATCTGTTGCCTCCACTCTGCACGGAGTGAGAAGAATAAGGGGTAATTTCGGAGTCCGTCGACCGAGTCTGACAAATCTCTTCTCCTCGGTGAAGTTTTCCGTTTACCGCATGAATCCCTCGATAATCCCGTCTCAACATTCCAGAGCGCTTCAACGAATCGATGTTCGAGATGTATCATCTCTACGCTATGTCCATCTGCCATGTTTGTGGTTCTTATCAGTGCCCCTACTGCCCGGTCTTCAGCGACGCAGCTAGGTTGCGTGTCGGCCTCCTCATTTACGCTGTGGTGGTCCTCACAGTTCTGCGCGCAATCAACTTGATTCGGTAGATTTACTCTCAGGGAATGAATGAGAAAGGGAGATCTGAGAGAGTGAGTGTATATACAAGTGTGCTGATGATTTCCTGAGATGCTTTCCCGGTATATTTTTACACCACTCGAAGCGCAGCTCGTCTCGCAGTGTCAACAAAAGCGTCACTCCTGACTAGTATTTATTGAGATGAGATATTGAGACTGTCTCTTCATACGAACTACGAAAATAATTGTTCTCTGTGTACATTGAACGCAGGATGCGGTCTGCATCTATCAAGCTCCTGAGCACAAGGAGAGACACTACAAAGCGATAATCGAGATGATTGAGGAACCATAACGCCGCAATATTTTTGTACATATAAGCCAGAATACGGGCGGTGTTCTCACAGAGCGATGGATGGTATGCCCAGTCTAATAAAAGATGCTTACAGGATGGCCGAGATTTCTAATTCCTTTCAATCATGAATAATAAGTAGCCTCGAATTCGTGTTCACGATTTCCGCTCTGAGGATGGAAGAGTGAAGTGAGACATCGGCGAAGATGGATACGAAACCATGTACAATGGAGATGCCAGGGAGTTTCGATGGAATGTCTATAGCACGACACGCGATGCCGATGATTGAAGTCATTTGCGCGCATCCTCATGACGCTCCGCAATTAGGCATTCTATTCGATATTTATTCCGTATGAATGACCGTGCCCATTGTGGTATGAATAGCCTGATCGGCATCTGAGTATCGGTGAGATACAATTTCGAACTGGCGCTAGGGAGCCCGGATTCTCCCGTCGGAACGGCCGAAGAGCAGTTATCTCTACGGGAACTCCAAATAAGGGACATTTTTCGGAAAGCTCCGAAGCGGGCAAGGGGCAAGACGGCCAACAAAAGAGGCCGTGTACCCTCAGCATAGCAACTAGCAACTCGCACCATTATCGGAATGTCCCGCCGTCCAACGCTAAAACGATCGGGTTGTCTCCCATCGAGCGTCATAGGTGGTTCATTGCCAGTAAGGAAGATGAGCCAGCTGCGGAACTGTACGGTATCCCGAGCTGGATTGCTCAGTTCTACCAGGAGCCGATGGGTGGAGAATTTCCGATGGCATAATCCCACACACGCTCGAAACTTCTAGCTCGTGTCGACGAAAACAAGAACTCATGTTGTTGTCGTCGTCGTGTATACTTTGACGAACAACAATCAACGGGCCCTCACTGCTCTGGCTAATTCGAAACACCGGTGTGAATATAACCAGCAGGCGGGATTCGAGAGAAAATTGGGGGAATGATCTCAGTTTCGCAACGCGGGAGAACATCATAGCGGAGTTTTTCTCAGTGTCCACGGAATTCTACATTGGAGGCCCTGCGAACGACTATTCAGGTGAGCGGATCGAGCCAGTGTCAGTTCCGAGACGCCGACAGGATCATCGAATTCCCTATATCGATGTTTCTGATGAATCTCGCCTAGCTTACCGGTGCTCGTCGATTCGAGGGTGAGCCCGGACGAGGCGCTGCGGGATAGGAGAGGGAATGCTGGTCTCGCTCATCAAGGGAGCAGATCTCATGGCGCGCAATCGGTGTCCGCGGCTATCATTTGGTTTAGCAACCCTATCCACTTGAATGTGAGGGCCGTCAGATGCGGAGATATATCCCCCGACTGCCTGTCTTTCATCCGGGCTATTTTTAGGGGCGGAGAACACCGATGGAATTCTGGTCGAATGCTCGTTGAAAATCGGGGAAAATGAAACCATTGCGATGATCTATGGTTTGCAGCGATGCCTAAATTGCACGTTCGGATGTTTTCAGAAACATGGAAGAGTTCGAATCACTACTCGGGTCTCGCGACTCCATCATGGAGCCAACAATCTTCGGAACTTTGAAAAGTTTCTTACAAAACGGAGGTGATCCCGAGAAAGCTGTCGATCTCCTCATAGGAAACTACCATGCCGTTGCTCAGACTGCCAATCTTCTTGCCGAGTGGCTCATAATGTCTGGGATGGAAATAAATGAGGTACGTCATACGTCACGATCCCCCCGTTCATCTGTGTATGTACATACAAGAAGCGGCTCGAATTACCCTCGCCCTTCTCGGGATTTCTGTAAACTGAATGAAATGGAATTGCTCCGCAGGTCCAAGCACTGGTGGAATCTCAACTCAAAAATATGCTGGTTCGACACTTCGAGCCCTCAAAAGCCGATGCCGCCATTTTCGACGGCGAAGGAGAGACTCCGGCATGGCTGGCTCAGATGATCGATCACCCGGCCTGGAGAAAACTCATCTATAGCCTCGCCGAGGAATACCCAGACTGTCTGATGTTGAACTTCACAATAAAACTGATCTCCGACGCCGGTTTCCAAGCGGAAATCACATCGATATCAACTGCGTCACAACAACTCGAGGTGTTCGCCAGGGTCTTGCGAACAGCTCTCAGTGGGTGTCTTGAAAAAGCCCCCAACGAAGACCGTTTGGCTGAACTCGCAAAACTCATCGGCCACGGTGAGCACACCTACCTCTACGCTCAATGCCTGCTCCATGCGCTGAGCCTCGAAGGACTGTCTCGAGGAGGTGCATCTGCGAAACGACTGGCCCACGAGATCCGGAAGAGGAGCAGACCTACGCGAGACACGACTCCGATCGCCATGGCCTTGAGCGGTGCGTTGACGAAACACCCAAAAGCGTGCCAGGCCATGGCGGCCATGCTCGGGAAGAACGCTCTGAATCCAGCCGACGTCACCATACTTTACAATCTTTACAAATCCAACGATCCGCCACCTGTGGATTTGATCCGAGAACCGACGCTCCTCGAACTTCTGCTCGACGCTCTCTTCAAACCGGGATCGAAAATTAATCCCGACCATAAGCCCAAGTACATCTTCCTCCTGGCTTACGCATCCAGCGTGTTCGAGCAGACCACAAAGAAAGGTCCTCGTAGAGCGCCTGTCCTAAACAAAGACGAACTCGTCCGCACCCAGGAATCGATTGAGCAGATGTGCACAATCTGTGCAGAGCCGAAAATCAGTGATCTCCCCACACTTTTCGATTGTGTGCAATTACCTGTGATGGCCATGGCTGCGATACATTGGGCTAGATACATCGTGAACGAAGCGTCGTATTTCAAGCTGAACACGGAGCATGTTCCTATGCATTTGGCACTCCTCGATGAGGTCGCGATCTGTCAACCCACATTGCACGATCGCTTACTGAAACTTTACAGCGATCTCTTCGAGAAACCATTCGACGCAGAGCTGGATGTGCTCGTCCTGATCGAGATCCGCAAGATGCTTCTCGACAGAATGATACATCTCGTCTGTAGAGGCTGCGTCCTGCCTGTGCTGAACTACATCACGGGCCTGTATCAGCGACAAGACACCGATATTTCGCTGATTCGATATTTTGTTACGGAACTGCTGGAAATCATCGCCCCACCGCTCACCCCGGAATTCGCCTCAGTGTTCCTCCCCCTCGTCCAGAATAAGGAGATTACCGGAGATCTTCCACCATCCCAAGACGGTACTGATCTTGTGACCCAATTCATCCAGCAGGCGACCAAAGTCATCGGGAAGTCTTCCGAGAAATCATGAATTAGTCTCAAAAGGTCCGAGGGTGAAAGCAAGACATCGGGCATATGGCCGGATCCTGCATGGCGTAGGATACTTGAAAGTCCCATCACGAAGGGAGTCGGGGACGATCCGAACTCCAGCGCCTTGAGCTCGACACGCGCAGACTGCCATGGACAGTGGAGCGTGTTGTGAGACTGTACGCTGCATTGGTCGATGAAATAACCTGTATAAATCCGAGGGTACAAGACAAATACTTGCAGGCCCGTTTGAAGGTGATGAAGGGTTCGGGGAACGCTTCTCGAGGTGGATGATCTCGCGTTCAATAAAGTCAAGCAAGCAACATTCGACCAAGTCATCAATTTATTCAACCCTACCACTTTTTTCACATCGGGCAGCTCTAGGAACCTGACCCGCTCCGAAAGCTCTAGCATTCCTCGCCAAGTAACGGTTCATAACCAATGAAATAGGAGGCTATAAAAGTACCTATGACTGATGTACATTGAATGGAAACCATTCTGTTCTATGCTCTAATCTCTTGTGCTCGTACTTTTTCATTGCTTCGGAACGTTTTTGGAAACAGGGTACTCAGAGGAGAGCAAGTCTGTCATGCTCACTTATCGCATTGACCTCGATGAACACGAACATTCGAGGGGGAATTTACAGACCCGATCCGGCAGCCGGAGAGGACTCTCGGGGTCGCAAATCCCGAAAGCTCGATCGATCGACTCCGAGTGACAACGATTCAGGATGTGCCCCAACCGAGGCCTTGGGAAGCTCTAAGAAGGAGTGTTCTTGTCTGCTTCGGCATGAGATCGGATTTCTCTTCGAGATTCGATTTCTGCGGCAGTTCATCGAATCTCGCGACGGATATCTATTCCTTTGAGCCACGATTCAAGGTCGTTGACACTTGACCTCCGTGAACTAGAATTTATCCATCCAGAGGGCAGATCGCAGCCCTCCAAATCGTCTGAAGTCAACAAGTCCGCGCATCTTTGACCAGAAATGAAAGCACCGTGAGCGGTTGAGTAGAACGAGCTATGAGTGGCTTCTCCTGCGAAAAGTATCTTTGGCTGAAAACGAATATTTTTCTCCTTAGACGATTCCGAGCATACTGTTTATATACGTCAGAGGAGGTGGAACGAATAGAGCAATGCTCACAAGGAGGTTCTAACAACTCACCCGACTCTGAAGCGTCTTGGTATAGACGGGTTTTGCGAGATTCTCGATATCTTGCTGACTCGACTGCGAGCTGAGGCTCGTGAAAGAGCCCCGGCTGAAAGCGTCGCTTTTCCATGACGATCTCGCGAGTTTAATCGGACGTGGCACGTAGGGATCGGATAGAAGATTCCGCAGAACATCGGTGATCCTGTCGATTATCTCGTCGTCGTCGAGTGTCTCGACGAGCTCAGCCTCAGCACCAGAGAGCCAGCAACAAAGGATTGTATCGGTCATTCTCGTGAATGAGAATATTTTTTTCCACCATTCGGCAACGACGTAATCACAAGGCTCCCAGAGACAGACGACCTCGCTGATCTCCTGGAAGCAACTCACAATGATCTCGGTCGTCTCCACGGTGAGTTCACGGAACTTATTCCTAAGTCGGGAGTCGGGTCGCATGTTGTACTTGCGTGCAATACCGCGTACAAGAATGCGCGCACTAGAGGCAGTCCCATGGTGGGAAGGCGAGAAGCCTCGGCGCCCCCCTGCCCGACGGAGTTTCAGGTCCCGAAGCTGTCCAATCATCGCTTCTAGCCCTTGCTACCACGAGACTTAGACTACACACCCGGCCATCGAGGAAGAAAGTCCGACCTGCTACTGGGGCCCAGTCTGAGAGTCTCACCTTATTCAGAACGGGTCTGTTGAAATGAAAGTAGAGCTTATTCACCGTGCCGAACTGCAGTTTCTCGATAGCTTGTTTCTTCGCTGAAGGTAGATGAGGTACGAACATGTCGACAGATTCCTTGAGAACCCCCAAAGGCAGGGTCACCACAAGGTGTGCGCAATGGAATACTCCGCTCGACGTCTCGATCCGCACCACATCCGCGTCGGGCGTCTCAGATGCGGTTCCCCATCTAGGAAGGCGAAGATTTATTATCAAATGATGCCAGACGCGATGGAAAATTACTGATTCCCCGGTCTGAGCGCTTCTTAACCTACCTGATTTTCTCGACTATACATTTCAAACGGATCTTCTCTTCGCCGATCTCTCTGCAAAGACATTGGCAAATGTCCGCAAAGGGACCTTTCGACAGTGAGACATTACCCCCAGGCAATTCCGTGAAACTGCCGTAGTCCTCAAGAGAAATGCTATCCATCGAGTCGGTGCCACTGATGCACGTGTCTCGATTTAGAACGTGTGTGAAGACCATTTGACGGAGCTTCTTATCATCGCCGTGGAATTGCCGCAGATAAGCGCTGGAATGTTTCAAGAAAACGTTTGAATCGGATGAATTCCGATCCGGTGCTCCGAAACGGTAATCGGGACAGTGTCAAATATGACATTTCCAGTCGAGCTACCTCCGTAGCAGATCAGGAAGTACCCACTCGATATCCCTACAAATGTGCTTTCCAACTGAGTTGTTGAACTCTATCGGTGGTGAGAGTCGGGTGAGATGATACTCTTCGCAGCGCTTCCCAAACCAGAAATACGCCGAATAGATCTCATCAACCAAGTCCAGAGGAACCTAGCAAGAGGGTAACGTCAGATCTGCTCAAACCCCCAGAGAGCGCAGAGATTCTAACTTGTCAGTCAAACTCCTCGGAGTATGGGAGGAGGTACGACGGAGGTAACACGCATGAAGTGTATGTTAATGCGACGATGGGGACTTGATTCTCACCTGATTGCCTTTCTCCGTTGCCGCAACTATATTGTGCTCGACAGATTTCTGATCGTTCAATCCCACGAGTCCCTGAGCCACAGCGAACTCGTACAACGGATTGCCCAATACTCCGTGGATCCATTTCGGTCCCAACTCCACGACGACGTCCCCTGCGCAAAGGTTCATAGCCATCATGGATTCAGATTGATCACAGCGCACAAAAAATAATCACCTCCCTTTATTGGGACAGCCACCATTATTTAGCAGTCATAGCCTATTAGAGTAGGGCCTCCCTCATTCGCTTGAACAAAAACGCTAATAAATTTTAATGAACAAATCCACCCAATGGGAGCCACACGCGGAAAAATGCCGCTCAACTATAAGTATAGGTTGAAAAATTTCAAAACGTTCAACCACTCCGCCCGGTTACGCTAGACTGCTTCCAAAGTTATCGCACAATCAGCTAGAATTCGGATTTTTGTGAAGTCATCACAGAGGGTTATTCAGAAAATGCTCCGCGTCATTTCCTCCGGCCCTTCTGGAGGGATAGTACCGACGTGAATTTCTCGGGTTTCCTCAAGATCAGCTGATCACTAGCTCGTGGAGATTCTTAGTGTGATCCTTCCAGGCGGCTGATCCCGAAACGGGACCCCTGCTCCATTCTCAACCAAGAAAGAACGTGTACTCCGGAACAAGACATTCGCCTACTTCCATGGGATCAGAAACGTGATCCTGTTCAGCGACCCAGGTCATTCC
Source organism: Galendromus occidentalis (assembly GCF_000255335.2). Lineage (NCBI taxonomy): Eukaryota > Metazoa > Arthropoda > Arachnida > Mesostigmata > Phytoseiidae > Galendromus > Galendromus occidentalis. Next base: position 21,033 of record NW_003804532.1, read on the forward strand.
ATAGTAGTATGTAGATCTCAATATCTACCTACCCAACTTCGAATGATTTGCCCTTCCTCCAAGGCGGTCCCGCGCCTCCAAAATTAAGACGTCCGTTTCAGGTTTCTCGCTGAGTATGTGGTACGCGGTAGACAGACCGGCGATGCCAGCCCCGATCACTATAATATTATGGAAGTTTTCTAATCGCTCTCTGATCTTTTTCAGGCTATTCGGAACTTCTCGAATCGACTGTGGAGAAGATCCCGCACTGGAAGCAGCCATTGAAATCTTGAGGCCCGATTCTCGTCGCTAGGAGGAGAAGCCTAGCTCCCCGGCGTCTGCCAGCCGTTACCTTCGCCGTGATACGTATTTTCCGACGCGGTCCTCGTGCTAACTGGATAAATCGACGCGGACGATATCGATACTCTCGCCGAGCTCCTCGACGGCTGATGAATTCCCTGTCCGGGCTGAGAGAAATGTCCGTCGGCGAGCAATTAGCCGTCTGATTATGATATGAATCTTAGCACCCATGAGTCCCTTCGAGAGTCGTGTGGACCTTCCCGAGGGGCTGGTGACAGACCGGTCGTGGATGAACCCCTCAATCTCAAGCCTCGAAGCCGAGCTGTGAGGAGGGTATCCGGCCACTCAAGTACTCCCTGCTTGAACCGAAGTTCGTATGATTCTTGAACCGTGAAATATACAGCGAATTCACGGGGACCCGCGAATGAGCATGTCTTCCTCTTCGGACCCGGACTCGGTCAGTATCCTGCGACGCATGCACCGTGTCGCATTCGGCCAGCCGATAGACGAATGATACGCAACACCGGCGTTTATCGATTCGTTACTGGTATCGATGCAGTCGCCCTCACTCCAGCTGATTCGAACGGAAATCCATGATTTCAGGCGTTGTAAATCGCTGGTAGTAAGTCTTGGCATTTCGCAGACCGTGAGCCGCTCTCTTATCTTCAGTGGGTCAGAATGGCTAGTCGAGGAATTAACAACTCCCAGCGATGAGAACAAGCACGCTAGGCTCTGGAAGAACATCGGCCGTCGTGATTAAGCTCATTCTCAGCGAAAGGGTTGACCGCTCCAAGATTCGACGCTGGAGAGCCATGCTCAGCTCCCTCGATAGCTAACTTGACAGCAGCCGCTAGGAGATCTCCTGTCTATTCTTTGCCCTGGGCGCTTTGTCAACATGGCCGTCGTGAACTTCGAACTCCACGAAATATGAATTGAATTGAGGGTGTTTCAATCATGAGGGTTGGCGTCGAAGGGGAGAGCAGAAGAAGCTTTTCTCACAATCTGTGCTCAAGAGTGTACTTGACTTGGACTTGATAGAGATATCATTCAGTTGAGCCAGCGGTCGTTGTAGCTTCGACTTTTATCTCGAGAGCTCTTAGATTGCGCTGCAATTTCTGCTCACGTTTGCTCACGCCACGGCGCAAAAACGTTCTTCTTTTTTTATAATCGCAGGGAAAGATAAATCGATTCTTCTCTCATTTGCAGCGTTCCATTTTTGAATCCATGCGAGGAAGTGGAGAAAATCGAGTTATCAAAATCGCGTGTCTCTGAATGAGCTAACCGGTCGGCCAGCAGCCGACAGGTGGGCCGGTCGGTTCGCCGATCGTCTTCACATTTCCGTGAGAGTGGCACTGAATGAGTGGAAGCTGAGCGAACAATTACAAATTGGGGAAAGAATCTGGGTTCGGCTCCGCGCCGCATCATCTTCCAGGAAATGAGCATGATCAGTACCATACAATCAATAGCGGGCTCCCATTTAGACGTATGCGCAATGACGATAATCGATAATAGTCATATGCTCGGCGATGTTCGAAATTCGAGATATTTTCCAAGTCTTCAACCCGTAGTTTTTTTGTTTTCGATTTCCTTATCGGTGTACGCGGATCCGATTGACATGGACTAAGTGCTTCCTCTGACTCCTGGACGAGGTTATCGAGCTTCATTGATGACTCCAGGGGAAATCGGAGCCGTATGGAGACTGCTTTCACTCCCAACGCAGATGAGATCGGATATGACCGATCGATTCCCCCTGGTTTCGCTTGCGAGCTGAGGTTAGACCCCAACCGCGGAAAGACTCCTAGCGGACGCGATCAGGGTCGATCTCGAGCCCCGCTGATCATGTCAGCCGCCGCGAATTGATTGCAGGCTGAGACTCGGAGAGCGGCGAGCTCACCGACTTCGTCGGGAGCTCTCAGGAGGTTGAGAAATTCCGGAGAGTCTTAGTTTGAGCGAGAATGTCGCCCTTAGAATCAAGTTCGAGCCCTTCGATGACGGTTTATGGGGTTGATGGGGCGATCAACAGCCGGCAAATGAAGCTCACTAATTGCGATTCGCAGAGTTTCGGCGATGGTACAGATTCCGAGAACGTTGAAAATCATTAAAGACCCCGATTTCCAACGTTCACACCCCGATCTGCGGACTCCGTTTCATAAGCTTTGACCGGAGCGGATCCAAAACTCTCGCTGAGCTGTAGTCGGAAATGACTCGTGGTTTCGGGCTCCAATGGTGAAATAGAGCCTCGACATCGGCGGAGTCCTTCTCCCCGCGGAAATTATCCGATCAGATGGAGACATGCGATAGCTTGATGGCGTCCACGTCGGTGGCGATTTTTCCAGAACTGTCAAGCATGGGTTCCTTGGGAACGAAGGCATGAGATTCTTTCCTTGTCCTCAGAGAACATGGGCTCATCCGTGAGAATAAATTCCGTGCCGCACAGGAAGCCTTTGATAGTCGTTCACCCTTCGTAGCGGGTCGCCACCCCTCCCGACCGCGTCATCGGGGTTCATTGATTGGGTGCGATTGAAGAAGATGAACTCGCGAGGAATTTTTCTAGGAATACTCAGTCTCCATTTCAGAAATGAGAGAGAGCCAGATGCGAATTGAATGACTTCGAAAGATTGCGGGTCCCCCTCTCACTCAGCGAAGGTTCTATGTCTAGCTCTGCTCGTCGTCAGGTCGCACACTTCACGACGAACCTCGGTGCCTAGCACTCGATGCTCCAATACCGTTAGGATTAGCAGTGACAACGTCCAAGAGTGAGGCTCCTCGAAGTATTCTGCTTTGCAGGGAACTCCTCGCGGAAGCGAAGCGTTCTCATTTCAAAGAGCCGGAGCTCTTCCTTTTTCGAAATTTGGCGCTCAAGCTCCTTCTCTCTCTGCGACTCAGAAGAGCCGCCCGGATCCCCCTTCTGACCTTGTTGTGTGGAGAATGCGTTGATCCATTGAAACGCGGCGTCTATTCGTTGGATCTGTTAGTCAGTTGTGTGCCGCGATCAGCAGAGGAGCAAAAGTTGCCGTGTCTCGTGCCTGGTACAACAGGCATTGCTCGAAGCTTCAGTGTGACCCGTGCTACAGTTTTGTGAACTGCAGTGTCTTCCGATATATTCTTCCAGTGCTGAATCGGCGATAACCCGAGAACTCGGGAGACCGCATTCGGCGAAAATCACCAACTTTCCGAACAATTTCTCCACCGGATTACCGAACGACTCCACGGATCGTTTCCCGTACTTGAAATGAGTACCAGCCGTCTCGAGGAATTTTGTGTGCAGCGAGACCAGTGTGCCCTAGTCGTGTCCTCCCTAGGTAGGTTCTGATTCCGTGTTGTGTACAGTCGCTTCGGATACGCAATTTCGTCGCCGCCGCCAACCGCATCATAGTCGGAGGAATTCGTTGGATTTAGGAATTCCTCGCCTTCTCACAGACGGATCGTGTCGGCTCTCGATCTGTGCAACGGTTCTTCTGCTGCAGAAACCGGATCCCCGAAAGGATCGAAGTCTGAACCCAGCTCGCACCAAATCGGATACTGCTCTGAACGTGTCATCTTCGAAAGGATAAATCTCAATTGTGAAAATTTGTGAAATTTCAACGATGGAATTCCACGCACCGAGCTTCGGTGACGATTTCGGTTTGAATCAGTTCGCGAGTGCTGTCACTGCAGCTGTCACTCCAACTGCCGATTCAGTGACAACGTCGTACTATGTGCCCAGCACCCAGAGCTACGTGCAGACGAACGCTGGCGTCGGTCTGTATCAGACTACCGATCAGGATATGATGGGTTTCGCCACCCAGGATATGTGGCAACAGCAAAATCAGGGATATCAACAGCAGTACACCAATCTCGGAGTACAGCAGGTTCAGATGCAACCGCAGACGATGCAAACGACAGCGCCAACTATGCAAAATGCTCAGCCCCATATGCAACAGCCCCATCAAAGCCAACAGCAACAACAGGTTCAGGAGTTGACCCGGGAATCGAGTCCGATGGCGGGATCCCCTGACTCTTACGGGACCTCGTCGGGTGGCGGTCCGATCAAGAAACAGAAACAGACCAAGAAGAAGAAAGATCCCAATGAGCCGAAGAAACCTCTCTCGGCGTATGCCATGTTCTTCCGAGACACCCAAGCGGCGATTAAGGGTCAGAATCCGAACGCGAGCTTCGGTGAAGTGTCAAAGATTGTGGCGTCGATGTGGGAGACCCTTGACGCCGAAAAGAAGAACTCGTACAAACAGAAAGCCGACGATGCCAAGAAAGAGTATCTCAAAGCGTTGACCGCGTATAAAGCCAATCTCGTTGCCCAATCAGGCGGAGGCCAGGATTCGCTGCCGAGTCCGCCTCAGAGCGCGCCTCCTAATCAACCCCAGAATACGTTCAGCCAGACTGTTATGATCGAACAGCATCACCCAGCCCAATGGGCCGCTCAACAGATGGCCCAACAGCCTCAACAACCCGTGCAGATCATCTACGCTCAACACAGCAACCTGCAAGTTCAACAACCGGGTTCTGAATATCTGAACAACTCCAACCAAATGCACAATCAATATGCCGGCCATTCGACGCTCAACGTGCAAGTTCCGATGTCAACTGGTCAAGTTCAGTTGGTTCAGCAGCCGCAGCAGCAACAACAACAGCAACAACAGCAGCAACAACAACAGCAACACCATCAGAATCAACAGTCGCAACAGGCTTCCATTGTACAAATGAATCCGCCGGTTTCTCAAGGACAGCAGATGTTGAGCCAGCAGATGCACATGCAACAGTTGGGACAACAGCAGTCTCCGATCATGAAGTTGGAAAACAGTCAGCTGGTCCAGCAGCAACAGCAGCAGCAAGCGTCCCAGGTTCAAGCTCAGCCGCAGCAGCAACAAGCGCAAACGCATCAGCAACATCAAGTACAACAACAAGCTCCCTTGCCGCAAGCTACTCAGGCGATACATGTCCAACAGCAACTGTCAGAATCGATGACACCGGAAGCTGCCCAGCAGCAACAGCAAGCCCCGCCGCTGCAACCTCGGCCGCCTTCGATCAAAACTGAGACAGATAGTCTCCAGCAAGCTGTTCAGCAAAACGGAGCTGATCAGCGTCAGCAAGCGCATCAACAAGACTCGAAAGATTCGTTTCCTAATGGTCATTTAAACAATAATGAACCACCTCTTACGCCGACGAGCGAAGACACCGACGGGTGTATCCACAAGCCGATGTGCCGGAGGAAAGGTTGCGCCAACACCGCTGTGGACTGCGCTGAGTGGGACAAGGAATACTGCTCAAACGAATGCGTCGTCTCTCATTGCAGAGAAGTCTTCACTAATTGGGTCACGCAACGTCAGGGCGGGCAACAAGCCGGTCCTGCGGTGGTCAGTCAGTGAGGGGATTCGACGAAGACCCCGACAACATCATCAGAAACGGCGAAAACAAAGCGGCAGCAGAAGCATGAACTTCAAGAAATATATATGCAACAGCAGCGGTAACTATTCGCAGAAGCGGCATGCGGAGCGACAAGACGAAGGCCGGTCTTGTTCTCGCCCGTAGGAAAACCTCAATGGATAGAGTGAATCTCAAGAGTGTGTGTCGAGATGCAGCGTCAGTTTTAATTTATACATCTGAGGTCACACCGTGTAAGAACTTTGAGCCTACCAAGCAAGTGTTTATATGGAGTGCTTCTATCAAGGACTACTTTCCAACCGCTGCCTTCGGATACAGCCACTGTATAAAATAATATTCATCCATGATCATCATCTTTCGTGAATCGGAGTGCCTCCTCGGACGATGGACGACACTGCCCACCAATCTGACTTCCCACCAACTTACTCGAACAAGTATTCTGGAGGCAGCTGGCAAACAGGAGGCAGACGAGCAAGTCATCAGCTGAGCTGCCGAGTCAGCGTAAGCGCGATGTATCTGCAGTCTCCCACCTCCGTGCGGTGGCACCAAGTCGAAGAATAAGCTGTTGATGATTTAGTTGCTATGTAACAAGTGTGTTCTAAAAAGCTCAATGAAAAACGAAGTGTGCATAATGGGAAGATGTCCTGGTTTGACTGTTTCAACGTCGGAACAACGGATAGGCAGCAGGCTCGCATGACGCATGGTTCTCCGATGTCTCTTCGGGCCTAGAGCCCGGGAGGCCGAGAGACAATCGGGGTGCGAACTGCGATCCCGTGACCACGAATGCAGTCCGTGTCCGTGATCGCTGCTCCGCATCGAAGACCGAATTCCGGGGAGGTCAATGGTGTGGATGTCTGGAGCTTGCACGCGAGTTGTGAGAAGCGGCAGCTCGATAGATTTCTTCTTGTGTGTGGAGGAGCAGTCTATCCTGGGAGTCTCCTCCGCCTGATCGGCGAAGCGTCCATCGAGAGAGCTGGTTTACTTTTAGATTCTCAATGGTCAAGAACTTCGGGGAAGGAAATTATATGCACCACGGGGAGAGTTACGGAAGGGTGAACTCATGTTGTTTTTATTATGTCTTGTCCTATCTGTCGTAATGTCCATCCGTTGTGACTGTGTAACTGTCCGCGAATAGTTCAGTCCATCGATCGACTCGTGACAGCGGTGGTGCCAAAGAGGGCTTCGGTAGCGATGGAGTCCTAAATCCAGAATTGCGAGTTCGCCAACACTTCCCTCCATTACCTCCGTCGTTGAAGCCGACGCTCCTTTCTTTTCTCTCCAGGACGCGTAGTGATCCCCTTCTTGACCGAACCACGAATGCTCCGCAACGTATGCGAGTTGCGCCGACAAGATCACGCCATGGTTTCGATCCGGTGGCTGACTTCCGCTTCGGAAGCTGCCGCCACCGTACCCGAAGATGTTTTTTTTGGGTACACATAATTAGCTGCCCTGCGTTCCAACGACACAGTATAGCCACTGGAATCCCCAAAGACTTTGCTAAGTAGCTGCTTCTATCGGAGCTGCGATCTTTCCGGCGACGAAAGTGACTGCATGAGGAAACCACACTCTTGGCCCGCCAGTCGGCCGGTCATCTCCTTGACTGCGAGCGACTGAATTCAAACACTCACTCGGTGAGTCGAGTGAACCGGCCCGGCCCGGGAGACAGGTACAGAGCTGAGTCAGTGCAGGCTTATAGTCTCAATCGTCGAGTCGGAATGAGCCAGTTTCTCCGCTGATAGAGAAAAGAACGCTCACACGAGAATGAATACGAGAGATCCGTCGAGTGGAGATACATTTCGAGACGAGAGTGACGACCAACATCGTTGATTTTGTGAAAGTTGAGACGATTCCGAAATATGCAAACAAGACATGATAAGTGTTGGATAACCATAATGCTATGGAGATAATAATTATTATTAATACCACTATTTTCATTGACATGATAAATATATATATATATAAATATATAAATACACATAGCTCATGATAGAGGAGTTATGACACCTAGGAGGAGGAGGAGCAGTAGTAGCAGTTATACTAGAGTTGTCGTATGAAGTAGTTGAAGTGATTCGAAAGAGTCGTGACCGTAACATGGAAGAGTGCGATTCGTAAGACGCGGAGAGAGCCTCAATGAGGCGGTTTTGCCGTTGAAGAGTTTGGCAGAATCCGATGTCTGCTTGGAGTGCGTGCCGCAACACAAGTGAGCCGAGAAGGATGATATTCTTTTGCTGCAAATAGTATTTATTATCGACCGACGCGTAAATTGTAACTTAAACCTGAACAAGCTCAAGCAACGACCAGAACTTCTACAATAACAACCAATATCGACGGAAGAAGTACGGTAGAACATTTCAATCGATCGGTACAGAATACCAACAGAATATCAGTTGGGATACGACCGGATCAACCCCACGATCAAGCTGCCATCGTAAGATGCTCGGCGGTCACCGTTAGATGCTCGGCTGCCAGCGTAAGGTGCTCGGCTGCCACCGTAAGGTGCTCGGCTGCCCGGACTGAATCGACCCATCGGTACGTCGGCACGGTGACAATTGACATCGATGTCTTCGAAAAATTTCCCGGTCGGGAGGCTCCTCCGCGAGCGGACCGCTTTCGCAGGGAGCTCCCCAGTCCATTGTCGTTTCATTCTCTCATTATTTATCGTCCCATCTCCGACTCTGCCTACTTCTCTGATGACCTCGTTTCAAGCAACAACCTTTGGCCTTCTTCTCCAAACCCAGCGCGATGATCTCGTCTCAGATTGAGATAGAATATGCTTATACATGTATATGTATTTACACGAACACACGGATACAGTCAGTCCTTCACACTCATACCGTCATACATTGCCAATGTCGTTATGCTTCCGTTGCTCTAATGGTCTTCTAGTACAATTTCTATTCCGCGTGCTCACTCCTACGGAACAAGGCGATGTGTCGCAGAGAATGGATGGCGCAACGGCAAGAACAGCGGCGGCAGTCCGGCCGAGACATCTTACCCCCATCCCTGCGAAAGCGGTGCGATGTAGCAGCAGCAGAGACGACTGCAAGCCCTAGTAGCCAAAAACCGAGATTCGACATCAACATGAACCGATGAACTCGTAATCATTTAGGTTAGAGTTGGGACCGAACGAAGAAAAATACGGGAGTTATCGATGCAAGTGAAGTCTGCGAGCGAGACCATGCAAAACATGAACTAAAGAAGAGAGAGTATCCAAACCGACCGACCCTCTCGGCAAGGCAGGTTCACAACAGAAGCGAGTTTCAATGCGACGAAAGAGAGAAGAAAAACGAATGAAACCATCCCCAAAACGATAATAAACGGATTATCACTGTTTTGTTGTAACGGAAATTCTATTGTGTGGTCATTGCGGATTCGTGAGCAAGGATTCGATTCGGCTCCGATTGGAATTTCAGCTCGTTCAGATTGAGTATTCGGCATTACATATATTCCATGCTTTGATTTCCGTGTGAAGTATCGGCTTCATTCTCGAGATCACCCGCTGTGAGCTCACGGTCATAGGTTGGACACCACGAGACTCTCCCCTAGTAACAAAAGGAGCTTGGGTGTCCGCACGGACTCGTGCAGCCGGATGGAGGATCGGATGAATGGGGAGATGAAGAGATGGATAGATAGATGGATTTTTCCGCCAGAGGTAATTGAGTTTTTCCATTTCAAGGTTTGATTGAAAGCGGAACCGCGAGTTGTTGCCAAAGAACATTGGCCCCGTGTGTTCTGAACTGGGTTATAGAGGGAAAGAGGAAAGCAGCGGCCGTGTCGCACGTCGACGAGTCAGACACAGCGCGAAGGTAGAAAATCAAGGGAAAATATACCCACAGCATCTCCCTCTGGCTTCGCTGTTTAATTTCCATGAGCAGTTAATTGCCTCGTCCCACCTTCTCCGATTCTCTTTCCTCTTCGCACGCAAAGGAAACAAATCCTTTCGACTCTCGGTGATCTGTCGGGCAGATCACACGTCTCGTCTGATCGCTAGTCGGTGCTGTCCTTCGAATTAATCATCACTCCGGGAAAGAGAGCATTCTGGCCGGATCCCCCACCATAAATTCAGGAAGTCTCCAAAGGCCCCCTGTAACCGAACGACTTCCTGAACGGGGAATCGTCCTATGTCTCGCGGGAAGGAGATTCCCGCGAGCTGAGAGAGAATTTGCCGAGAAAATTCTGCATTGGACTCCGAACGTTCATGTTTCGCACTTTCTGGATTTTCAGGAGCGACTGTCATTTCCTGGAAAGTGGATGGCGATGAAGTGATCTTTCTGAGGTAATATTTGTTCATGAGAGAATTACTGCTTCGGCCGTCGCCTTCAAAGTATTGTCGGGTGTGTCGCCACGTACTACCTGGATCGTCGTACCTCCTCCACGCGATCATTTCAGTCCTGAACCGCCGCCTCATCTTCGTCGCTACGGTCATGTATTATTCCAGCGTTGAGCATTTTGTCCTCACCTTTTTTTCAGATCTTTGGGCAGGGAAGAGATCTGTTATTAATAACAACTGTTCGGAGCCTGAACACGATTACTAGCGAGCGATGCTCGATTTTCGAATTTCTCGAAGTTCTCGACTTCCCTTCAATCCGCTCTACTTGAGGAGCGGATTTCAGCGGCAGATGGATTCCATTATGATGGTGTTGTCGACTCCCGATCATTGTTTGAAGTAATTCGTTCCCCCGGCCCATCACGTGAAAGCGAAGGCCATCCGATCCTGCGCATTGCTTCGCTCCTCGTCTCACTATCCATGCAAGTCTCCTCTGTACACACCCATCAGTTTTCCTAGCTTGCGCCCGCCCTTCTCCCCTCATCGGCCGAGGTCGGAAATCCACTTTCCGGTTGTTGATTCGTCCCATTGAAGAATAGAGAAATGAGACCTCCATACAAATTGAGTGGTCTCATTTTCCACTGTTGACGTGGACCGATGGGGAGGAACGGACCAAATTTCAGCCTGGTCCCTCCGCTTGTGACTCCTTCCTCGTGTTGTCCTCGGACGTTCAGCATACACACGATCGGCGGGAATACGCGCTCCTGAGAGATAAAAGCTTCATTCCTTCCTCTGTCTGTCACAGAATCCACACCAACCGAGGACTTTCTTGATGCCTCGATCATCTGATTATTCTTACGTTGAGACTACGAAGGATTTTCGAGGACAAATATCAGCGGGGCCATGCAAGCGGAGAGACGTGAAATCGGCACATTTCAATTTCAGCGCAAATTCCTGCCGCTCGGAAGGCCTTTTCAACGGTGGAATGCCATTGGTGTTTCGTAAGTACAGTCGGTACGCTCAGTGAGATCAGCTTGTCTGCCGATAATTAGTACCGGTCCGGTCGCACAACATTGACATCGACGCAATGAAATCGACGCCGCCAAATCGATTCGCCGGTCGATGAATCTATTCACCGATACTTCGGCTCCCAAAGAATTCTCGAAATAGCCCAGTCGAAACAGTGTCAAATAGCTGCTTTGCTCCCTTTCCCATGGATTGCGTCTTCTGTCCCGACAAGCGCGTTCGTCTCCGGGCGCTTTCAGTGAAAGTCGGGGGAAATAGTCGCGGGAGACGAGAATATTCGGCGCCCATCGTTGGCTCGTAGGATGACGCTGCCGAAGAGTGTGTCGTTGTGGTCTCGAATGAATCTCTATGCAAACATTCTCCCACACCGTAGGGCCGGACAATAGGTCAGGAATCCAAGAGCAACAGGCAACGCCGTGAGATAAATATCTCTGCTTCGGCTCCGGGAGCAGAAGCTGAAGAAAAAAAAGCAACTAATTCATCGCAAAATGCTGTGACGCTCCGGAAGTGACTCCAAAGAATGTCCGGAAGGGCGATCAGATGGCGCACTCCATTCGTAACCTCTCGACGCGTCCATGATTCCTTCGAGATATGTAGATAGGGAGAGGTGGCAGGGCGTCTTCTGCAAATGATGCCTTCTTCTTCAGAGCTTATCCGATACGGTCTTCCCAGTTTTCCCCGTGGAACAGCATTTCTCAGGGGACGACAATAATTCTCACAGTAATTCAGCGAATCTTTTCGGATTAAAGTCGGCGAACTGCGTCCCGCAAAGTGGGTTAATTGAAATGGAACCCTCCGAAATGATCTTCAAGTTACAGCGAGAACATAGAAGAGGAGTCGGGCATGGAAACGATTCCGAGCATGGGGGAGAGAATCTCACGACTGGTGAGAAGAGGGAAAAATGGATTTCCATGAAGGAGATAGGTTCCAGAAACAAAATAAGAGGCAGAAAAACAGTCGAGAGGCGACAGCGCGCAAACTTCCGAACGGAATTAGGCCAACGCAGCTCAGAAGTCGAGTTGTTTCGGTTGGTGATCGTGATGGAGATCGCGATGATAATTCTCATGATGAAGACCGGGGCCGTGTTGCTCCCGATGCGGACCATGACGCTGATGAAGATGATGATAATGACCGCAAGGACTTTGATCGTTCACTCGTGAAAACGAGGACCTCGGGTCGAGAGGTTCTGATTTCGAGTTGAAATCGCGAGCGAGAGAGAAATTCCGGGAGTGTAATCACGGAGGATATCCCCACTCGAGACGCTAGGTTCGGATGCCTTGTACTACGTCGCGAATGATGGCGGTGTCTTCAGGATAACGTTCTCCTCCGTCGGAAGAACCCGGGATTTCTGGTGGCGGTGGCGTAGGCAGCAATCGTTAGGTTTTAGTTTGGCCTCATGCTACTTTGGATAGCTTGCTCAGTCGCTCACTCACTCGCTCGCCATTAAAATTGAGGGGCGCCGCCTGGCGTTCAGGCGAGGTTTTTCTTTCTCATTGCTTGCCTGCCTAGCTAGCTGCCTAGCTAGCTAGCTGGTTGGCTGTTAGCTAGCTAGCGAGCGAGTATTATTCTCTCCACTCGATGCTTGTAATATATAACATCAATTAGGTCTCGTTGTTCAACGAAAAGCGTTCGTTTAATCATCGTGTTATCTCTGCTCGGAGCTCTTCTTTCGCTATTCATGTTTATCGGTTTGCTTCGTATTTCTTCCTCTGGTAATTTCAGTCGGTCAGCCGACTTCAAGCTTCAGTCAGCCGATCAGCAAGCGAGACGATCCGATTAGAGAGCAGTGATCTTTAACTTGACGGGCGGTGATCGATCTCTGGCGGACGCCGGTGTCGTCTTCGCGAGTTTTCCATGGAAAGTCGCTTGCGCGAGAAACTCGTTAACTCAGCACCGCGATCCGCAAACTTGGAACCCCCAGGACGGTGCTCAGGCATCGAATTTGGATCCAGGGGAGAAGGAGATCAATATATCCTGTACTTTCCAGGGATTCCTTCCCTCGAATCTGATTCCAGGGAATATACCCGCAGATGAAGTTGTTCCGACCCCCTGGAAGAAAGTCGAGACGGAACTTTTGTTTCCGTTTTGCAGCATCAGTAGCAATGGCCAACGAAGTCATCTGGACCGGGGACCTGGGAAGACTGAGCCGTAAATTGCGATCAAATGCTGTCGCAATGATTTCGATCGCCACCAGAGAGATCCTCAACGGCCGATGCTGTGGGTTCACTTCGAATTAGCTAATAAGTCATGATAGACGTGCGTTAAATTTGCAACGTCCGTTCCAGTCCCTTAACTCGAACACTGGGGCGGCGACAGCCGCGGAAACTTTATTCACCGTGTTCTTGTTGCGTTTAATCCTAATTAGGGCCAGACTGATAAGCTGCTTGATCTTATTTTCTTTTCTCATGCTCACTCGTCCGATGGATAGCTCGCCGGCAAAGCGACTGGCTTGATTTCGGTGCGCCTGAAAAGCTTCACACGGCTTTGAGGAGATACATTCTGAATAATATGCTGAATCAACGAAAAAACTGCCATTTTCTCTGCTATCAGGGAATCTCCGAACGCTTGAAAGCGGCTAACGGATGTGGATACGACGAGAAAAGCGCACAGATACTGATATGGAACATAACCTCATGGTTGCGGATAAAGACCGGTTTCGCTCGGTTTTCGACAATGAATATTTTCTACTCAATTAACGAAGCCGTTCCGGTGAGAAATCACCACAGATCCATTGTATCTGATCGACGATAAAGAGGTGAGTGATAACGCGAGGCAGTATAAAGAGTTTTGGTACTCGTAACTGCTCGAGACAAGAATCACGTCGGAATCCCTAGAATTCATGGCTGATCTCAGTCAGCCTTCTCGACGACGCTGCGACGTGACCGTTTCAATGAGTTTCGCTGCTTCAGCGACTCCCGATAAGCGTGAGGGCATTCCGTGTCGAAGGATGCAGAGAACATTGTACACGGTAGGGCCGCATCCTTCGGAGGCTATGGCAGGAATCGAGGGGGCCGTCGAAAACTGAAAATATTATTTCTACCTGGAGTTCGAATGTACCGACTCGGGATATGGAGGGGAATAATGACTGTATTTTTCGTTCGGAAAGAACGGAAAGGGCGTACGCGAGAACACAGGATCGTCAACGATTCCATAGGACATCTGATGGAATGGAGGGAAAGACATTATGGGAGCAACGCTTCTAAAAAGTTCTCTATCAGAAGTTCTCTAACGCTTCTCTATCAGCACGGGGGCCAATGCCTTCGGCCGAGAAAAATGGATTGGCGAACACCACCGCCACGCCGGCTGCCGGAATGGTGTGGAGTTCGATAATGGCACGCATCCGAGGCTCGCAATTTGAAGTGAGCTGGGAAATGATGCCGAGCCGCCGATGTTCTCGATTCCAAGCGGCACCAGAATGAGTTGCCTAGATTCTCACAGTCTTACTCTCCGAGTCTTTCCCTAGCGCACGCTTTTCCCGTCGGCTCAGCGGACCGTCTCACTGACTGACGAAGCGACCACGCAGTGAACTGTCTAGCCGTCGATGGAGGAGGAGTTCGCAGCATTGTTGGATCATCCGAGAGCGCATGAGATTCCCATACAATATGGGCTGATGCATTTCGACAACGACACTCACAGCAATAAGAGCATTGATTGTGGCAGAATGTTACATCGTCGTCTTCTTCCTCTTCATCGTCGTCGAAGCCTTGGGGTTTAAACCATCTGTCCGTGCTATGGGGCCTCCCCACATGACAGGGGGCCTCTTATCTCTTATTTTTTTCATTTTCAGATTGGGCGAGGTAGATGCTGGGGTAGGGGAAACAGGTGCGTAATGGTCTTCCCTCCTCCAGCAGTAAAAAAAAGCCCTTCACACTTTCTAGGTGCGCACTGCTCTGCATTGCACCGAAATCGCATCTTCGTCCCGGAATTCGCTCTGATCGCTTTCACTCGAGTATCAGTGATCAGGCGATAGACAGTCCCATGCGACGATTCAGAGTTGGAGGCTGGTCCATCCAATTTCTGCGGGGTCGAGGTTTCGTCCGACCGTGCATTCCAAACCGGATTCCATGGGACGCTCGAGAACCCCTCGATCTGTGCCAGCATTTATCACCTCCGTCAGTATGAGTGCACTAGCGAGGATCTTTCGGCTTTTGAGCCATGGAGACGACCAATTTCAGTGGATTTTGAGGAAGGGATACCTTTGATGACAGACGATGATCGTGTCTTCGGCTCCCCCAGGCGATATAACCCCTCGCCAATGGATTCGATCTGTATATTTTCCGTTCCTCTTATCTCCGCGGGTTCGCGTGCAGGACCTCCGCTTACATCTCCCAGAGATTCTGGAAACGCTCCCATACTCACCCAGTCGAAATACGGCAATAATCAATCGAAAATCTCAGAAGCGGCTTCCTGTAATTGATCGCTGTCCGTACAGCTAAGAGCTCGCACGACGCTTGCGGAGTCATTGCCGATCTCAGCACGGAGGGATCATCTGAGATGACGTCCTTCTTATTTCTGATCCGCGGAGAGCTCCAGACAAGTGAAATGCCCGCTTGGCCCGCTCCAAGAAGTTCGAACGATTAATCAAAGTCATTGTCAGTAAGTACTTTTTTCATCGCAGCAGTGTGTGGGCCCAGTGGAGCATTCGACGCCTGCATGATGAAAAATGGCGTCAACAGATATCGCAATGAGAAAAATTTTTCAATTCGGAATTATCCATTCTGACATGGTGGTCACGGCGGCATCGGGAGGAGCTCAGCCTGCACCACTGATTTTTCCCAAACCCGAGCTAAGGATGACGGCTGACACAAATGGCCTAAGTAGCCAGCTTGTCTTTCCGTGCGACATCGATTACGTGGAGAGCGGCTGACAAGAACAAACGTAAACGATGATTGTCTTCCGTGCTTCGACCTCCGAGAGCCTTGATGTTTGAGTTCATTTCTTCTTCATCTCGGAGTCGGTTTTTTTAATTTGTTGTTTCCTTCTCGTCTGATAGAGGCCCACATTCCGTAGGTCATTACAGCTGTCTGCTCCGTTTCGTTTATTCTCTTCGTCCGCCAGTCGGCCGAGAAGTCTCTTCAGAGAGAGAGAGAGCGTGTGTGTGCATGTGAATGTATGACGAAGATTACGATGACGATGATGACTACGGTCGGCCGTGATCTGAAAGAAATTGCCGCGCCGTTCTTTCGGGATCCTGAGCGGCTGAGCTCGAGGGGAGTTCGCGGACCAATAATATTCTATCACTTTATCACCGCTGTCCCCAAAGTATTCAGGAACAGGAATCAGCATTGGCTTACTCTTAGTCTTCGGTGACTAGCTAATTGAACTCATTATGTGGACTGCGATCCTCTGCTTTGCGAACAGTGCCGCGGAATCTCCGAGATCATCGGATGTCCTTGTCTATCCCCATTGTTATTTTTTTGTGGTCAGTGAGCACGAATGTTTCCGTGGACTGCGCGGAATCTGCATTCGACAGCTTGCTTAGTTTATTGCTCGCTTGATTTTGCCCTCTATTCTCCCCATTCTCTGTTTATCCAGAGCTTTTTTGTTTACTCAGTTCGAGCGGGCTCCGCTACATCTTCTGCTCCCACCAGCCCACGAATCAACCAGTCAGCCAGTAGCTCGCCCGCAAGGGCCAAGAGCAATGGATGAGCGAATATTGCGTTGCAATGCCTGCACCGCCCTTCTGCGAAAGGATCTATGTGGGCACACCGGCACGTAGAGCTCTTTTCCTAGTATAGTCTGAGCTCAGTGTTTAGGTCGTCCCCCGATCAAATGGGAACTCGTGGGACGGCGGAGACTCTACGTTGTGACTCAGCCTAATCCCGGAGCGCAGGAAGAGAGCTTCACTTTTTGGGGATCAAGCAGCATACAGAATTATTTTTCGCGTACCCGATAGTATGAACGTGCGGGACACCGAATCAGCAGTACTTCCTCATTCCCGGACCTCGCTCATTCTTCTATCGGTCGTCCTTTTCAAACCACATTCAATTGCTGATCCTGAGGCAATTTCCTCTCGGTGCTCAACCGGGAGCCAGGACAAACTCATGGCTTCCCTCGCTCGAACCAATCGCCGTCTTGATGTAGGTATAATATTTATTCTGATGTTGCAGCTCCTAGGAGTTTGTTGTCGATCCCTCGAATGCCTGCGTTGTTCGTGAATCGTTCCGACCGATGGATTCTGATTCAAGCGTCACACCAAGCGACATGAACAACACCCCACGAACTCGGTCGGAAAGTCGGTGCGAAGATCAGAACTCCGAGGGCAGCACTGTACCTCTAGCGATGATTAAGCCAAACTGGCACGCCGCTAAAAAAAAGCATCTCTCGAGTAATGGAGGTGGAACAAAGGAATGCCATCACCGTTGCCGACAACGCGATCCGTCGCTCTAGTAACACCGCTCAGCCCTGAGAAATAAACAGTCATTGCATCTTTCGGGTTTTTTTCTCTGAAGGATGAGCAAGGGAGAAGTGAATCCGATCGAATGGCAATCCAGAACATTCGAGCTCAGAATGAGCGGCAGGGGGTCTCTCCCCGTCATCTCGCTCATGAGACGTCCTCGGCGCCGCCGAAGTTTTCCGCTGGTGTTTACGACGGAACAACACCGGAAGCGAACCTCATTGATTATGGGGGGCGATTGATCAATTTGGAAGGCTCGCCTCATTGGCTCACTTCACCTACCGAGCATGATCCCCGGGTACTTCACGCTGCCCGAGATCTGAAAGTTTCGTGCAGCAATGGTTTCTTGATTGCCGCTGCGGGTCCAAGCTCCCGTATTTTGAGGAAGAAAGACTCGAATCATTCTCCCTGGTACGGATTGAGGCTGGGGAGACATCAGACATTTCTACTGCGAGACGGTGCTTCGCTGAATCATTCTGCATCCAATGGTTACACGACTCTGGTCTCGTTGTGAGAAAGAGCTGTCTTTCAATGCGATGAAAGAAACCGCGGTCCAAGCCTCTGAACAATGGTTTCGGCTGAATCCGTTACATGGAAATCTAATGATGCGTGCAGTGTCGAGGGGTCGAGATCGCACTACCTCTACGGCTCATATTGTGAGGGTCAGAGGTAGAATCAAAGGCTGGTGACTCCGTCAAATGTGCAAATCGATGATACATATGCACAATGGTTCTCTGATTTCGTGGTCAAAGTCGGCCAGTCGATTAGCTTAATGCTCGATCTACCGCATCGGTCGCGTGGTCAAGTTCGGCACAGAGTCGACGAGGGAACTCAAAACCGGTGAATACCGCCGGGAAACGGCATCAGCACGTGTTGGTAGTTGAAGCAGAAATGGCATGTTTTTATCCTTTCTCTCTTCGTTCGAGAAGATGAGAGAGGCCATTTCAGATTTTCGTCTATTTTTGGGATCGGTTTGGAGTCGTCGTCGTCGTCATCGTCGTATTTTTCTGAAGAGAAGAAGCTATTACGACACGACCAAGCCCGGACAGCAGATCTTTTTTCTTCAACTTTCCTCCGTTTTCTTCCTCGTCATCGTGTTGCAGTGATCTTGCCGACCAAGGGAACAGCCAGGCGGACAGTCTAGCCGTCGACCAAGCGACCGACCGACTGACTGACTGAGCGAAACTGCCGAGTAAGCAGTGAGAGAGTGAGGAGCTGAACACGATCCCTTGTCAACGGCATCAGCTGTTCTGCGCGAGCGGTAAACGATGACGCTGATCTCCGCAACATCATTTTTGAGCTATGCACGAAATTAAGCGATTAGTCATCGCGCCATGAGAAGTCTTGCTTCTAACGCAAGAAGAAAGGACTCCCTCACGGCGCGGAAGGAAGAGATTGAACGGCGCTCAAAGAGAAGCGAGCGATGATATCCGAAACCGCGAGATCTCAGGTATCGGATTCCCAAAGCAGAGTCTGACGCTGCGTTGAATAGCTGTCCGCCTTCTCTTGCGCAGGCTCGAGCGTTTGCTACTGGGTTGCACGTTCTGGAACTCATCCTCGGTGGTCCACGATAGTTCCGCGTGAGTAGACCGACTCCATCATCCATCTACGCTGGTCTGCAAAGCGAGCTGAGTCCCGAGAATGGTCTTTGCCTGAATAGGGCGAGCTGCCGAAGTGCCCGGATGAGGGAAGCGTCATTCCTCCTGGAAGAAACGAGAAGTTCAGGCGCAGCCCGGCATCGGCGACAATCGGGGGAGAACAGAGTACTTGACATGGGGCACGGAGCGGAGGATCCGCTTTCTTCGGAACCTGCTTATTGGCTAGGGGTTTGGGTGAGGAGTTCGCTCATCACAGATACGAGAGGTCAGGCCATGAAATTCGTATCGTCGCTTGCACGTTGGTCCTGATATTCGGTTATAGGAATGCAGGCACCGGAACCGTGCTGTTTGCCGAGCTGATTCACAGCTTCGAGACTCGGAGGCGGTTGCACTGCAGCATACGGCGGAACGATACGACAAGTCGAAGCGGAAAAGCTAGGAAATGGAGAGCAGAGCCCAGAGCGAGCGCTAGCGGGTCCGCTTTATGACGCCGAAGAACATAGAATGCAGTAAAACATGTCATTCCGCTTTATCGTTGGTTGCATTTTTATACTCGCCACGTTTTCATCCATTTGGCAATTTTTCTCTCCATTTGTTCTTCTCCAAACTACGGCCTCTCGGATCCCCTTCTTGAGCATGATTCATGCCTCGGCCTTATTCGTGAAGATTTTTGCGCCGGCATCTCCATGAGCATGAGCACCATCAACATTCAATTAAGGATACGGGTCATTTGACTGCGAATCGATCATGGAGTCGATTACTCGATTGAATTGTGCCTCGATTGGTTACGGGAACGACACAAGATCGGCGTTGATTGTCGATCTACTCGTTCACGTTTTCGCTTTTCAAGATTCTGAAGGATCGAAGTGCTCCAGGACGGATTCAACATTCAACGTAGTATTCATGGGGCTAAATACTATGGAGGTACTCTCATCCCCGCGGAACAGATCGAACCCAGTTTGCGGTGGGATCGAGCGTCCCTTTCTGCGCCGATAGTTCTTCATCTCCCCCTTCGTGGCCTTTTGGAGCCCCTGTTCTCAATGTGTCCAACATTTTCATTTCAATTCTATGGAAGAGAAGGAAACTGCCCCCTAAAAACAACTCTACACCAAATTGCCTTCAGCAAGAAGTGCTCCGCGAGATCTGCGTCGGCAAGAGCAGCAGCATAGCAATGATAATAACTTCAACGACCGCCGCTTCCCCGGCAACAGCAACAACAATCGAAAGAAGTAGATGTTCAGAGAGACGTTCCAGCAAATGCTCAAGCATGAATGCGAGCCGATGATACTAACAAAATCACATGGAGCCGTGAAGGATCCTTCGATCCTATGTAGCCGTATGGGGAACAATTTGAACGGCACCGGAGCGCGGAGCCATCATATTTATTAATTGTCTGTCATAGGTTTCGACGGCTTGATGCGGTAGTATTCATCGACTTAAGAGATGCGCCTAAGGATCCCCATGATCCCGCTGCGGGCGAGATGGACTACGGTGATTCCCCGTCTCCCATGTCCTGACGATTGACTCGTAAATGAGAGGAGAGAGTGTACCGTTCGGATTCGTAACAGAGGAAACCTGAACGATGACTCAAAGCCCTGTCGGACTGCAAATAAACCAATATAAAATTACGAATCAACAAGGAAAAACTCGAGCGGACTCACGGTTCATAAAACGTAATGGCAATATCTTCTCACCGGTCGGATTTTACAACTTCGGGAGCTAGTCGCAAAAAAAAGAAGAAACGAATCTAAAAAGAAATAAGAAGTCGGCGAAACAGGAATTATAATTCTCGGCTCCCACGGTTGCCTATAGGTTTTGCTCACCTCATTTAGTGCTCACAGTCTGTCTGTCTGACTGACTGAGTGAAATTACTGCGCGCAAAATCTTTAAGTTCCAACTCACGGAAAATGTTTCATTTGTAATCCCCCTCATCGTGTGGAGCCGCATCGATGGTTCACCTCGAAATGGAGAAGCGAATGAACGAGCGGGCCAGCCAGCGAGCAGGCGAACGAACGAAGGGATAAACCAGCGTTCCTGATCGAGTGGCCCCTTGAGATAATAAATTAACGTGTTTAGCAAAAAACGGGTCGGCTTCACCAAGTTTCCAGCACGGCATATTATTCGGATATCCGTCAGCTGTTATCCGCATGTTTCTCCATGAATTTGCCCCCGCTGGCAAGGGGAATCTAACGGCTCAGCCAGAGACTGAATCAAACTCATATACTCGCCAGGCTATAAGGTCGATTGCCGATGAGCGTGAATTGTAAGGAAAGTATTCCTCTGCGGTGAGTTTCGTGTACGCTGGTTCATTACATTCCGAAGCGCCTCGTGATTTCGTGTTGCGCCACTAAGGCATTCATTTCTAGAGCTAATTCTGAGATTTTGTTCCTTCATTGCAATAGTCGGGTTCGGTTTGCGATGTTTCTTCATCCCCTCGTTTCCTCGAGCGGACGCCGTTTCTCTAGATGAAGATTTTCTGAGCAATGGCTTTTTTCTGACACTTCTCTTTCGTGTGTGTGTCCGGTGCTGTTCCAGCGGGAGCATTCGTTGGGCCGAAAAGACTGTGTGACGTATCGACGAAACGAATGAGATAGATCGTGGCCCTTGTGAGCGTCGTGTTGGTGGCGATGTCGATGCCGAAGCTACAACGAGGAGAAATTACTATTAATGGGATTATGGACCACGCGGTCAGAGAGGCGGATGCCATAGGACGCTCGAATATTCCTGCTTCCGATTCTTATCTCCCTATGGAGTTTAATCTGCATTTTCTCATTGACGGAATTCATAGTGCGAACGCGTGGGTTGCACGACTTCCGTTTGAAAGTAAATCGCGTCGACGAACGCCCGAACGATAGCCCAACCGATGAAGGAGCGGACAGATGGGAAGTTGAAAAAGTGAAAGAGCCCTGCCGAATGCAAGCTCTTCTACTTCATTCACTTCCCTTTCTATCCATTTCTGGCATTCCTGATCGATTTTGATTCATTCGCTATAGAAGCGAGCCGGAGCATGATTCTGCTCTTTCTTATCTACGAGCTCGGGGTTTCGATTATACGTTGTAAAATCGACCATATAGTGGGGGAACCTCGACCTGATCCTCAGCGGTCTCCATGACGTCCTCCTGCCGACGAAAACGATGGTGTCCATCGATGCTTACTCGACGCTCAACGAAATATGCTCGAAACTCCTCGGGGGAGAAGATCGCGCCCGCACCGGCCGGCTCGCTGATCAAGAATTCACAAACGGAAGCGAGGTTACCCAGTACTCGACTTCATCCACCATCGGGAAAACTTTATTCTGCACCGATGATGAGTCGTATGATTCAAAAAACACATTGAGGGCAATAAAAAGAAATCGGAAAAGCTTTCAATCAAAGAGCCACGAAATTCTTCCCAGACGATGAATCTCGTTTACGAGAACTTCCGTTCTGCTCGAATCCGGGAATATTTTGGGCGAGCAGCTGCTGTGAGCTTATCTCACACCCAGAATCAAAAATTGTGGGAAAATATTCCGAAAACTGAAAATTCTCAGGCTTGCGATTTCGCGGAATATTTCGACGTCGTCGGGAGAGTCTGAGACGATTTTTTTCCGTAGAAAACAACCATGCGGAGCTGATGCTCCCGCCGCTCCTTCGCTTATAATGCTCTCGGAGGTCCTCATCGAAATGTTCATTCCCCTCGCATTTTTATCCGTCCATTCATTCATCCTCCCATAGTCGTCAGTCACCGCTTCGCACGGTAGGCGGGCGGGTGAGCGGGGAGATGAATGTTTGTCAATGTTGTGTGTTATTACTGTTGCCGCTACAATAGCGGAGCATCCGGTCTAATCTTAATTCTAATAGGGGCCTCTCCGCTGTTGTTCAGTGTTGAATGTTCTGTCGTCCGGCGCTGGAACACGTGAACTTCAGGCTTCTTTGATAGCTCCAACGGCTGTGTGAGCCTCCCGAGACCACCTCATTCCAATGGAAGTTGCCATAAAAGATGACCTCCTACTCAATGGAATGGAAGAATAATTAGTGAGGGAGACAGCCGAGTGGGGAGCTGGACTGTCGATAGATATTCGGCGCGTGATTCATGAGGCGCAGTGAGAGCTGTCTTTCCGGGAAATTTATAGATACCGACTCCGTAGCAAGATAAGATAACAAGCGATAGAAAAATGATGAGAGCGACAAGAAAACGAGCGGTGCTTTGATTGATGATAGAATCGATGATAGAGAAATAACCATAAGCAATCTGGGTCGGACTGATCCGGTGAGAAGGAATCGCCTCGGAGGATCACCGGATATCGCGCGGAGTTCTGTATTTTCCTGGGCTATTCACAGGCAAGGGCCTATTGCAGGCACCGCCGTAGCATTGGGCTTTCGAATAAGGCATGTCGTATCCGGGGAGGGGACCGTCTAGAGTTCGCATTCGCGCCAGGGAGCGCACGATGTTCGCGTCGGCCTCGTATTGGAGTAGAACAATTTTCTCTATTATCGCGATTCTGTGGGAAGCCCACCAGTGCTAGAGATCCCTTTTCCCTGTCCATAAGAAATAGGCTAATGCTGATGCAGGTCGCTGTAGATGACGCAGCAGATTTTTCGGCTGTCAGCACACTTTCGCCCGAACAACCGCTTACTGTACCGTTCAAACATGGAGAGGGATAATCAAGGAACGGGAGAGCGAAAATCCTCTCTCAGAATCAGTGCCAGCAAGAGTGTTGAGGTTCCGAGTCGGAATAGGAATCGAATTCGCTTTCGAAAATTGAGATGATGTCCTCACTCTCTCGTGAACGGAGCAACCAGAGCACGACCTCTGGCAGCCAATCCTATTATGTAGATTTCCGCGACTCTCCTTGTTCCTGAACCGAGCGCACCGTTGCGATGGTCCGGATGCCGCCTTCGAAATCGATCTGCGATGATGAGCATATTGATGCCGCGTAGGCTTCCCTCTCTTTTCCCCTCTATCGCGTGCCCTCCACAGATTTATCATGCAATCAGCGCATCTTCATTTCCTCGCAACGAATCCGCGATCGGAGAGTTATTCCAATCATGGCCCCGGGAGGAAACGATTTCGAGAATCTGGTCAGAGAAATTCGGGATATCTCTCGATCAAAAGCAGCGGTTGTTCTGAAAGGCGGACTTATTCCCGTTGACAATTCGGAAGGTAGAGATGAACCGATGACCATAATGAAACTTCTTTCCCCGAAGGAAGTTTCGCCGTCTAAGCCGTTGTAATTATAAGACGTCTGAGACCCCGAGATCCAATAGTTGGTCCCAAGGCATCCTCCTTGCTCCCGATGGTGCTCCGATCGCAATCCTAAGCGATGGACTCGCCCCAGTTCCCTCAGTCAGGATTCGGATGCTTGATTCCATGGTCGTGGCCCCGATTCTTCGAGTGTTACTGTGGAAACTGCAAACACTGACTATGAAAATGAGCGGCGTATTCATGTAGGGTAGAATCCGTCGAAGAAAGGCTTCGGAGGTCGCTTATTCGGACGCTCGGCAGTCGATGCAGAGAGGATTCCCCTAGAAAGGTTAAGGCCGACAGCTCGAGATGGCGAGCCGCCACTTACGCGTAGAGGCGCCATAAAAGATTTCACATTGAGTCGTCTGATTCAATAGTCGCCGGAGCTCGGACTCTTCCTACGACTTCCGGCTCCATGCACAGCAGTCGTCTAGAAACGAGAACTTCCATCTCGCGCGATTGGACCAAAGTTCCATGAGTCTATTGTGAGCATTTGGAGAGCTCCTTCAAGGACGAGAATGCCGCACGCGAGCTCCAAAGTTTCTAATGTATTCACTAGAGCCGGTCGGTGATGCGACTGCCCGAATTCAGGCGAGGATAGGAATGCCGTCCTCTGTGGAGATTCCCGGAGGAACCTCACTGATAAGCCACGGAAGCTCTGTGATATCAGATGAAGCCTTGTGAAGCTCCTTCTCGGAAAAGAATATTGGACCTCAACTTTTCAATTAAGACCCCCGCGAGCCGAAGGAGTCATTGTGAACGCAAACCACGCTCGGCTCTGATGCTTGATGAATGAGACGAACACGTGCGGATGAAGCCGAGTCACAACACCAGTAAAAACGCATTGATTAGGCGCTTGCGGAAATAAGCGAAATCACGACTTCACTCCGTTTCTCATTCCCTCAATCCAATCAATGTCGCATGTCACGTAGCCGATTTCTCTTGTTCCGAGGCGCACGTTCCTGAGCTCAGATGTTTCAGTTCTTTTCTTTCCCTCCTTAACTCCTCGCTCACGGTCTTGGTACCCATGATCAAAGCCCATGAGGAGGAAATCATTCCGACAGCGTTACCCGCACGAATATCATCCCATCGGTGAATCAGGAACGACGTCCACCAGCTTTTCTTCCCTTGTATAGTCGGGATTCCGCAGAAAGGATCCCATCGTGCATGGAACACTTATTCCGAATGAGAGCTAAGTTATATAGGTGCAAACACAAGAAAATTGGAAGGAGAAAAAGGCAAAACCGAAGGGAGACGCAATAGAGGGCCAGCACAGGAGCGAGCGGACGAACCAGCCAGCCAGCCAGCCAGCCAGCCAACCAGCCAACCAACCAACCGACCAAGCGACCGTCGAACGAACGAATCTGCACAGTTGAATGGATTCGGAGGAGGGCTTCCAATTTATTTTGCTAAAGTTTCCTCCTCACCCCTCACCCCAACTCCGGATTCGGGCTCTAGCTTTCAACCTCTGCTTCCTTGGCCGGCTGCATGGAGGTTGCCCCCCCGGGAAAGATCGGGGTCCCTGCGCGCCACGTAATGATATTGGAGGAGCAAAGGGCCCGGAATAGGAAAAGCAGCTCTATGCACTCAGGGAAGACAGGACGGAGCAAAGAGTGAGGGCATTGAGTACTCTCAGTTTTCCAGATTAGTTTTCCCCCGTTAGCCCTCGACGAGATCCCATCTGTGAACATTCTCGCCCGAAGCGCGAGCACGAACAGCCCAGTGGAGCAACGATTCTCCGCGTACATGAAACATATTACAGAGGAGAGCTTGAGCGGAATCGCTTTCCATTTCCCGCATTGAATCGCTTCCCTTGTCACCGACGCGGCTACTGAGGGAAGAACCGAGAGTCGGGCCTGTAATCATAGCCGTGGATTCAAAGCCACAAGTCCGCCGCATCCTTCATCTACGGCAGCTTGTTGGAATGGAATAGGTGCAAACATTGACGAAACCACTTCCACAGGGAGTAATGTAGCAATCAAAAGCATTGGCCTAAAACGAAGCTCAACCGAGGGGTATCCAGACCGTGCAGAATCTTCTTGGGTCTGTCTGTGTGGCGTCAACTAGCCACTTTCTCGATTGACCAGGATGCTTTCATAAGTATACTTTTTGCGGGAATAAAATAATAATCCGCCGACGGACAAAATTGGTGATTTTATTCCGCTACATTTTCCTTTCAGCTCTTTCACTTTCACCCCGGATCTATTTTTCGCCTCTACATTTGGGGCTGGTTTCGCGTGTATAGTCGGGTGCCGATTTGCTCGTGTGTGTTTGCTGTTATTTTTATGGTATCGAGTGTCATAAATGACGCAGCCTTTGCATTTCATTCTTGATCATACATGTAAGCGGGCGCGTACTTCTCCCGGAATCTGGTTCAATCTTCCTGTCGACTGGCGGATCCATTGAGCTGGGCCAGACTCTCGTTGAACGATCTTCTGGGAAATCTTCTCTGGTTGTCGATATCGACAACTTCTGGTCGGATTTTCAATTCAGCCCTCTTCGTTTCTAGAGTAACTCTTGTCGGGTTCTCGAGGTTTTCTCCCATGATGAACTTACCTGGAAGCATCGACAGCTTCGCCTTGGTGCTAGAAGATGACGGAGGGCGATAACGGGAGAGAGTTGGGAGGGATTTAAAGATAAACTCACCGCATATCATGGGGATTATGGTCATGACTCTTACTCTGATGATGATTATTATTATTATTATATTATTATTAATTATCATCATTATTGGGGTTCGGCCGTTTTAGCAGGCCAGTCGCGCAACGCCGTGATTCGCAGGATGGAAATCAGCTACGACCGGGCTTAGGGCCATCGATGGATTCACGAAGTGAAAATGCAGTAATAGCTGCCCGGAATTTATTCAAGCCTTCGTCGTGTGTGCACTAGATAATATTTCATCATGATCTTCTTCATGATCGTCTCCTTCCTCTACACCATTCCCTTCGTCACCATGATGATGATGATGATGATCGTCTTCTTTTGCATAATTAAAAGCGAGTTGGCTACGCCCAGTTAAGTCCTAATAAAAATTCAGGTCGTGTTTGCCACGCCGGCGAATGAATGCTGGCTTAGATGGATCGCTGCTTGCTCGCTCCAACCTTTGTATTACCAGAATCTGTTCGGCGCTCGTCGACGATACCAATCGCCTAGCAAGCCGGTATCGCACCGGCTTCGCTTGTATTGGGTGGATCAGAGGATTCAGAAATCAGATATGCTGAATTGGGCTGCTAATTAGCAGCCTAATTCAGTATCTCACCGTCCCCCTCTAACCACAGCTAGATTCGCAATCCCGCTGCTCTCTATCCCTCCATCTCCGGTAATTTCTCCAGACGCATGCATGTTGCATGCGGCAATACACCTCTGCGTTGACCTATCTTTGTTTATTTACGTCCCTAGACAGGTGGCTTAATAATTACCCCGCCGATCGATCCGCTGAGTCGGGCTGTGATTCGAACTGTTTTACTTCCTCCGACTCCCGAGTCTTACCGTGATCGCGTCGGGGAAATTCCAGAACACAGTGAACGGGCAGAAAACAATGCTGATCGGCTCTTCTCGGGCGATTTTCGCGTGCAACAGAAATGGATGGCTCCGGGTTCATCCGATGGAAGGCTGCAGATTGCTCCATCTAGGTTGATTGATGCGTCCTGATGCTGGAGTTTTCGGGTGGGATTGGCCGAGGAGCGAATAATGAAATTCCGTAGCTGCTCAACGACCTCTCCATGGCGAACTCTGGCTTCTCTTCCAAGCCTTTTTCCGGGAACGGCATCAATTTT
This sequence comes from Galendromus occidentalis, assembly GCF_000255335.2. NCBI lineage: Eukaryota > Metazoa > Arthropoda > Arachnida > Mesostigmata > Phytoseiidae > Galendromus > Galendromus occidentalis. The sequence continues at coordinate 48,978 of NW_003804532.1, forward strand.
AGAGAAGCTTTTCGAAATCCTAGGTCCCCCATCTGCCGCTATAAGCATTTGAGCGAGGATTCCTGCGAATCTGGAGCCTCCTCCCCAGTCTTGGAATTCGGAGCGGAAAACCCGAAACGTGAGCGAAGAGAATATGTGTACATATCGTGATATCTGGGAATTATGCTGACGAGACCGGGACGTATATGGGTCGTGAAGTCACTGCCAGAATTACTGACTGACTGCTTGACACAGCTTTCACTGTAACGGTACTTAGGCCAGTCGGTCGAGCGGGCAGGCGACCGGGCGGGCGGTTAGCCGCTTTCACCGCAGCGGTAGTCGACAACGCATCTTCTCTGCGGCAGTCCCACGTGCCGGCGGTTCTGCGACGAGTCCTGCACGTAGTGAACGTCAACTCTCAGGGAAATTCCCCGCCCGGAGAACGATACAAAGAAGCTTGCGGAAACGCGCGTCGCAGGTAGAGACTCGGAGCTTGGATTCCCCACGGCTGCGAGACAAGCAAGTCTACGATTTCGAATGCCCAAGCTTTAGCTCAGAGCAGAGAAGGCGCAGCGGCTCACCTTACCTGGACGCCGCGAGGCGTCCGCGCAGAACTCGTCGCTTCTGCAACATCGGAAGCTTTGTAGACGCCCCGGAACGAAGGCGTCTGTCCCGCGACCGGACGGACGCTTTCTGGTTTTGCGGCCGCTTGACTGACTGACTGACTGACTGTCTTGTGTCTGGATAGCCGACTGACTGAGGTCGCGACCATGAACTTGACTACCGACCGGCGAAGGGTCGTTCGTTCTGGGACGGATTTCCACCTTTCGGTGGTGGTCCCTTGAGCCACATCTGTTCTGTCGGATCGCTTGTCGGTCGGCCGAGCGCTTCCCGGGCGGGGACACAGATTTTCAAGGTTGGATCGCGCCAGTATTTTTGATGTGCCTTCAAAGTTTTCCACATTGCTTAATGATAATTGTGGCATCGCGTCGTATTCCCCGAATGATGAGCCCCGAATTCCTTATAATCTTGTCGTCCGAGGCTACGTTGTCTTGTGCAGCTTCGAAATGTAGAGTGCTCGCTTAAGACAGCATTTGTCACTCGACTAAAAACGGGCTTCTAGGCAACACCGATACTTTCGTCCTCATAATTAGCGTGGAGCTGAATCGGCTAAGCTCTCTTTTTCTCCAGCAACTTCTCGGTGTATTTTTTTCGGGCTCGATGCCCTTGGTATGACTTCTGACTGTCTTTGTGAAAGAGCGCGTGCTACATGATAATTTTTCATTTTCACAATCGATGGAGCAACGACAATCCCCACGGAATAGAAAAAATCACTTACAAACGCACATAACCCGGAGATTGCAACATCGACCCAAATTACAGATCCAAACTGCTGCTACCGCTGCTACAGCTACCGATCCGATGGAAAGTGGATAATTTGAAGGCAGCTCTGAACCTAGACTCATATTTGTTTTCCCCGTCGTGCATCATTCGAGAGAGGGATATCAGACGTTGGAAAGGCTCCCCAACAAATTTTCGCTCTCTGAAGTCCTCCAGATGATCGTCGTTCCCCAGAATGAAAACTTGCGACTCATGAAGCATTTTCTGCGCTGAGCTATGGGCTCCCCAATAAGAAGAGGAACGGAGTGAAGGCACCCGTGTTCGACCCTGTTCGGGTACACAAATATTCGAGATCTCGCCATCGAGCGCTAGACAGTCAAGCATAGATTCACGTATGTTCTCGGGCTAGTGGGAAGGTCTTACCTCCGGGAAATTCCCCGTGCGACTCCGATTCAGCGGTCGCCTCAGTTATGCTCCATGTTACACCTTATAGCTCGATGGTTTGGTAGAGAAATTCCTGCTGCTCCAGAACAACTTCAGGCTCTCGAATTCGTAGTTCATGCTGCGCCCGCCATCACCACAGAGTTCCGGATGAAAGAGACATTCTTCCTTCTGTACGACTCCGTAATCGCCGTCGCTCTTCTTATGCTTAGCTCTTGTAGAAGTGGCTGAGAGTGAGTAGAGCGTCAGTTTTGTTTTGGCTTTTCGGCTTTCCCGCGGAATGGGCAGCCTGACGAGCGAACGAGCAATTCAAGTGAACGTCTCCGGCAATGAGCTGGGATGCTTCGCCTGCCGTTTCTCGTAGACAAAACGCTTTCGCTGTCAAACGTGGACGAAAGAGGAGCTCTACAGTGTAACGTTCCCGTTTTTTCTGTACAGGAGCGAAGAAAAGAGCGAAAAGAAAGCGTTTTGCACGTTTTCAAAGTCGCCGTCGGACACTCAAGATAACTGCTCTTCAACTTAGCTCGGGAAGTGTTGCTCTTTGTGTAACGGATACCGACAACCAACTAGTGACTAGTGAACAGTCAGAGCATTTAGTCTACTTTGGTCGCGAGAGAAAAAAGCAATGACGACATCTTCATTTCCTCCCCTAGGCATTCTTCGTTCCTTATGTCTTTGTTCATGTGTATCCTCATGAATTCGGAACGAGAGCATCAGACTGACAGGCACGCGCCTCAGCCGGCCTGACCTGTCGAGCCAGTCTTCGCTCCTGATTTCTTCATCCAGTGATCACCGATTCTGGGTCCGGAAATCGATTCGGGCAGATTTCTTCTGACCGCAGAATTCGGTCGAGAACCCTGATAGCTAGAGCTCTTCCCCCTGGATACAAGGAGCCCAGAAACCGACGATTTTCTGGCTGGCCGACACGGCTGCCGAGAGTTTTGGCACTTCCGGACCGGATTCCGAGAATTGGCCTGCTCGCACATCCTCCGATCTCTGACATTGTGGGGGATGCAATCGATTTCGGCATCCTATCTCCAATGGGCACTCCTTGATATTCAAGGTTAGCGCGAGCACGGCTTACTTTCGAATTCTTCACGATTACCCCGCAAAGATGGAAAACTCGGACATCTGAGCGAGCCCGCCGATATGAACCTCCATTCGCTTGTATGTAGAAACTTAGAAGTTTCGAGCGATATAAGCTTCCTCTGCCGTTCAATGGGTCTTCGGCTGGCTGGATGGTCGTTTGGTCGCTCGCTTGGAGTCTTCGACTGACGGTTGTGATGCCGCTGCCACCGCCGCCGCCGTTAGGGTTGGCTCGATGTTCGGGGTGAATGACTTATAGTGTTGCCATCTCTTCCCTGGTCGCATGGCCTCTCTATTCTTCTCTCTCCCAGTTGAATTTGAGGTAATTTCACAGAATTTCTCAAGCGAAGCAAGAGCTCTTCTCTTCGGAGCGAGGTAGAGAACGAAGCTACAGAAGCCGGCGTGAAACAAAAGTCCGGAGTAGCTTCATGAAGAGTTGCATGCTCCGGCTCAGACACAAATTACGATTCTATCCGTATTCATGCTTACGTCATGGTGACTACTGATTAGTAGAATCCATCCTTCTCCAAGTTGAAATAGTTTCTCATAATTACTCACGAGTCCCCAGGGACGCCCCTTGGGTCCCGGAGCATCTGCGGAGCGGAATGTGTGAGAAGAGGGTTCGGATATGTATGATTTCGCGGAAGCGAGGAATCGATCTCATCTCCGTAATCTTCATTAGATAAATGAGGACGCGATGTCTATAATGACGGTCAGAGCGAATTCGCGAATGCCGGTGTTCTGGAAAGATTCGCAGGCAAGACGTGCCGGGCCCGCGATTAGGCGGATGCAACACATGGTGACCACAGCACATGTGTTTTGAAAAACGCAGATGTGATCTGGATGCCCTTTTCCTGCTCTTCTCCACGAATACCACAATATCTTCTACAGTTCTATGACTGGCGCGTCTGCTCGGGATGGGAAACTCACGCCGACTGAGACTGAAGATCATCATGTACTGCTTGACGAGGTTTCTCTCGGGATTCCGGGCTACGCTCCAGCGCGCTCCTCCTGCGTCATTCTCTCCCAAACGAGAGCACTATTATGAGCTTACGAATCCTAGGTGATCACGCAATGAACTTGTCAAATGATAGCCGGTCTTTCGGTTGTCCGCTTTGCTGTCCTTTTCGGTATATCGCTCTTTTCTTCGCGCCGTCGATCGACCACGACACGGTTCTATCAATTACTCTTCCGGTCGAAGAATCGCCGCATCGAGTGAGTGAGTCCGTGAGTGAGTGATCGATCGATGATTGAGGGATCCATCTGCCGAGCTTCGATTCATCTCAACGACTAATTGTGGTCTACATAGTCGGTTAGTTTCAATAATTTCCCTCCGCTTTCTTCTATTTGGGTCACCTTGATTGTCATCATAGTCGTCAGCGGGCATCGCATCCTACGGACGAACTGACTGATCGACTCACTGACTGACTGACTAAAGTTTAAGTGCTCCGCTCAGTGGTTCTCCCGTTTCTTCCTTCCTCGACTTGTCTTTCTTCTGTACGGCGGGTATCATTTGATATTTCGCTCTTTTTTCCAGTGCCGAAGATTCGTGCCTCATCGTTCGTCTTTCCGTCCGTCGTTCGGTCTGTCTATCAGTCAGTCGGCCAGATCGTCGGTTGGTTGGTTCGTTCGCTCGTCGAAACATTTCCGGTCGATGAAGTCATTCAACTTGCAATGGCGTCCCATGGCCCAATTTTCTTCTTCAGCCGCACCCGTTAGTCTGTTTCGTAACTTCGGTAGCAGCACCAGCGAGCGAGTGAGCGAGCAATCCGCTGCATGGCTGCCTGTCTGTCGGTCGGTCTATCGGATCGCTTGCCCGACCAACCGATAGCATGCCGATGCGATCATGAGATCCGTTTTTGCTTGTCGACTGTAATCGATGTATTTGACAGCGACAACAACGGCAAAAATGCCACCGCTGACGGCGAAAACAATATTGTTTAGCGCAGCTCTTCTTCACAATGCTAGATTTCCAGGATTGGTCCCGTCGCACCAAATATTACGATCGAAGAATAACGAACACTTTCCGGAAAGGTTCCGGTCATGACCCGGGCGGCCAGAAACGAGGAGCGACAGACACCGGCAGATGAGCTATCGGGCTTTTTCAGTCACCGGCAGATGAGCTATCGGGCTCTTTCAGTCACCGGTTTCTAGGTTTCCGAGGAGCACAGCCCCGCGAACGAACACTTTCATTTCTGCGTGGATACTCGCGAGCGGTATAGGGCGATACTTGAAATCGATACCGCAAGCTTTCTGCCCTCGTTATCGGACCCGCGGATTCGATATCGAATTCATTATACGTACGGCTCGTCCTTGGACGAGCCATACAATCTGCAATCTGCTAATCGTGCGCTATTCCTATACCCCCTCGCAGGCGCTGCAGCTACTCGACTCGAGTTCATACCGGTGTCAAACGACACCGGAGCGAGCAGACGGCAAACCGGGAAATTGAAGGGAGAGGGTTAAAATGAGTGATTTCGCTGCTGCGAAGCATATTGTTAGAGGACACCATTTTTGGAATGCAGTCGTTGACGTCATGGAGTCGACACCAACAATTGCGTCGACACCGCCGACAGGAACGCAATGTTATATCGTATATCCATCCGAACATCCCTCCCTTGTCTTCTCTTCTCTTTTCCTTATTATCGGTTATCGGGTCAACGATTGGAATGGAGAGAAAAAATCATAAAAACTGCAGCTGGGCAGCGCCGTCTAGCGAACGCGCGATGAAGTAAATCTGAGCACGTTCGGTCGGTCTTTCGTCCGGCGCTCCAATGTCGGCTGTCAGCCGCCGTACTCGCTCCCTGCTTTTCCCTCTTCCTCCCTCTGATCCTCGTTCTTCTTCCGAATATTTCCCCCGTTTATTTCCCAACTTCCTCCGCTCACTCTGCATACAGCGTCGTCGTTGACACTATCGTCAGGCCTTGACGAAATCTCTTCAGCTTCACGAAATCGCGCGATAAGGGGGGAAAGATGGAGGCGGCATGCGAGACAGAGGGGGCGGAACAAGCTTTCCCAGATCGAACATTCCCTCCTCGCTGGGGAAACCTCTAAATGCGGGAAATGTACTCGTTTTCCGAGAACTGTCCGAGCTGAAGCTCGCGAGCGCACCAGAGCCCTGGTCAGCGATGCTTCTCATCAGTTTTCGTTGACAAAGTCGCTCACCTCTGGGTTTGAGGGATTCGCTTGACCCTTTGTGTGGCGAAGCCCCACGGACACTCCTGAAATAAATACTCGTGCCCCGAAGCTCAAGCACTTAGCCCGGTGATGCAGGCTCGTCGAATCTCGTCGGCTCCATTGGGGCCTATCTGAGAAAACTTTCCGCTGCATTTTTTTCTCACCTGACCGAGAGAGTCATGGGAGAATCCATTATTTTCGTCCAGCGGCACTTCGCCATTCTCATTTGAGCATCATTATTCTCTCTGTAGAAATGACGAGACCACAGAATTTGAAACAGTAAAACATTCTTCACGGAAACCACGGATTCCTTTTCGGTGATGATTTCCTCCTTCCTAATGAGAGTCTCTGAAAAAATCAGCAGATTCGGGGGAGGACTATTGAGGGAGCGAGTAAACGACGTTATATCATCATTGATAAATAATCCACTCTCATGATTTTCTGTGACTCTCATCCTCGGCCGGGAATCACCACCGGCTATTTTCTTTGGAACACGTAGACAGCGAGGAAACTCACTGGCTTATTAGATCGTTGTTCTTCCCGTTTTGTACGTGCTCTGATGTCTCAACTCTTCTGAATTGCTCTAATTATTCGGTGGTTTCCTGCAGCTCGCATTCGAGCCTCTCGGGTTATTTAAGTCTCATATCCATCAGAACATTTATCGTGATTGCTCGGACACTCGCCGATCTCTGATGCGTTCCCCAATCCCCCTCCCCTTCTCCTTGAAGGGGCGCCTTGGGCTCGGTTGTTTCGCTTCCGCCACCTCCTCAGTTCATTCGTGTCCTCTCTGGTCTATCTCTTGTTCTCCAGCTTTCGACTGGGAAACCAAATCAAGCCCAATGCCTTACAGCGAACAGAGCCCTCGCTCCGTCTGGATCTCTTCGGTATTTGTCCGGGCGATTATATGCGAAAAACACATCAATTTCCCGAGCAAAACAAAGAAATTAGGCCAGCTGGTCATCAAGCTGCTTGCGGGCCAGCTCCGCCAGATTACTGCGAGAACAGTTTCAAGTTGTGTTCCCACCTTTTAATTCCTCCATTCCAAGATTCCCGCCATTTCTGAAAGAAGCATTGCTTGAGCAGGAGCTGGTTCCATGAGATAGAGTTGTATCAGTTGAACCGGTCCCGTCTCAGACTGTGGAAAGGCCTATCTGGCTTTCGGAAGGGAATCATTCATGACTGATATGTTATCCTACGGTCGACTGCGGGAAAGCTTCGAGACATCGAAGATGATACTGATCTTATACAGTACGAATGGCTTCGAAACCGACGGGGATTGATGAGCGGGACTCTGAAGAGTCGAGGGCGCTCCCTTGCTTCCAGACCGAAGCTGACGGAGCAACGGAACAGAACAATCGAGTAGAGCCTCCACAAAAACTCATTCATTGTTTACGAAAACTTCTGGGGGCAGCGATCAGAGACGGAACCGGAAATTTCGGAAGAGAGTGGAATTTTCGGAAGTTACCGGGAACCTTTGACAACACTGCGAATTCGAATAGCGAAGCTTCGGTCTCCGCGCAGGCCCCGCACCGTTGTCGACCGCTGAGCTCATGATATTGTATCTTCTCTCGTGAGAATCCTTCGCGCCGGGTGGACGGAGTCACTTCGCGCTGGAATGCGACTATACCCCAGCCCCGACCCCGAACCAATAGAGCTCCGGGATCGGTTTTCACGGCAATCAATGAACCGTTCAGCCAGCGACTCAGGTGGGACTGGAGCAAGCATGAGATCCCTGGCAAATATTCCTCGCGATGAGGACTGACCGACGTGACGGATCGATTCATCATCATATCGCATCCCCTCCCTCATCGAGGATTCCTCGGGCAACGGATCACAATATCGGGGCCATTCCGTGTGAGATCTCCGCTCCAATAGCCTCTGCCGTATATATCAGGACGGGAACTCCTCCGACGGACGAGTCCGGATTCCTCCCCGTCTAAGGGTCCTCCCTCGTAGACTTATCAACCGGACGGATGGAGGAGTCGAGCGACGGTAAGTTGGGCGTCCGAAGTTCCCTTGCGCTCTCTAAATCGTTCTCGCTCTGGCGGATGGATATCTCTTCTGATGTGTGTATTTCCAACCCGCTGCTGGTCTGATTCCAAAGTGCGAAGCCAAAGTTCAAGCGGACGGAATCTGTAGCCGACCGTGGTAAGACGCATACAAGAAGGATGGAGAAAGATCGCAGCAAGCGAGTCTGTGCGGCGACTGGCAGAGTTCGCTACCCAGAAAATATTCTCACAGAAATTCTGCTCTTCTGAACTTCGAAGGGGCCGCTGCCGTCGTCATCGCCATCGTGAAGGCAGCGCACAATTGATATAGAAGCTTTTCCTTGGGTTCTCTTGCGCAAACTTCAGAAGGGTGACTTACGTACCAATCAAGAAACAAACAAATACAGTCACCTAAACTCACACTCACGGCTGCAAATAAACGGAAAAGTAAACAAACGGTCGAAAATGGAAACATGGTGGGAAGATTGCGATTTATTCCGGTGGGCGATTTCCCGACGAATCCGTCACTTCTGGAAGTATAGAAGAAGTCTCTCAGATCGCTCTCAGCTTCGACAGTTGCAGCTCTGACGGGACCTTCCCCCCCACCTAAACAGAAGCGTACAGCTAAACACATGCGCTAAGATTTAATATACATATGTGTACGCCTGGATTGAATGTGGAGCCGCTCGGGCGACCGAATAGACTCCGAAGCACACTGATTATTTCCAATCCAAAAGAGATCATTGAGCAAAATCCGTATCGAGGTTATCCACCCCCGGAATCGTCGAATACCCATGTGGAAGAAGAATGAGTGGATGTCGTTGGGGAGATAGAGGCCGCATATGGCCTTCGTTGCTAGTTTACGTGGAGGACTTCTGAGATTGAAATCTTGATTGATCGATTGATTGTTCCGTGAGGCCCAACGTCTCCTCCCAGTTTGTTGATCCGTTAGCCAGCCTGCTTTCAAGTTTTCCTCCATTGACTGGCTGGCTTCGTTCGTGGCCGATCCGCACTTCGCTGGTTTCGAGCAACGTTCGACGATTTCAGTCGCTCGAGAGCATAACGTGTGCCATGCGGCAAGACAACAACAAACACGTCAGGTTTTAATACTTGTACGAGCGCAGCGGAGAAGGCTCGGTCCGAGATGGTGAAGCAAATTAGGGGATCTGCCTTTGAATTTTTAGAAATTATTCATTCGTAATCCATGAATTCCGTCCTCTTTTCGATATACATGCAAACACGATGTGAGAGGATGATTGCTCCTGTCGAGCACCGATGCTGTATTCGCTGTATTTCCCTCTTCCTCCTCAGTCTTTCTTATCTCGGAAAGTCGGAGTGCGAGAGACGCCGAGGGAGGGGATTGGAGCAAACAGATGATTCTTCAACCCCTTGTTTCGTCTTCGTCGCTGGCTTCTCTCCTGGACAAGGGAATTAATTCCTCGTCTTCGCCCTCCCTCACTATATTTTCTTGGAGTCTCATATCCAGCTTCAATCTCCTCTTCCGGATTGAATGGCTTCTCGCCCGTTAGACTTTCATCCAATACTCTTAGGGATTCCGTGGTGCCCTTTCTCTTTTCTTTTGGGATTTGACGGGCTCTAAGCCGATAGAGATTTTCTCGTTGCTGCTCTCTAAGCCGCGACGCTTTTTACCAAGCCCTCGGCCCCGCAGAATGAGATTTAAACTTCTAGACTATTCATCAGAGTTTACGTGCGGAAAAGCCCAAATCCATGAGCGAGTCTTTCTCCGAGCTGCTCGACTCGTCAACTTTTCAGGAGTTCCTTGTTGACGAGTGCGTGGATCAAAAAAAAAGATTGAGAAATTCCTTAGAGAGTTGAGCGGTAATCGTTCAGACCCAACCTTTTGTCAAAGACGTCAAGCTGTTCATCGTCGACGACTGGCGCTCACTTCAAACGCTAACCGCATCCCGTGTAGCAGACCACTGTAATTTGTCTTTCGCTGACAAAACGTTTTCGTCGATGGCGCTGATGATGAGTTCTTCTTCAGAAAAAACGTGACGACTTCTTCTCCACCATTGTCGTGCATCGAACAACTTTTTCGTGAAGATTTTGCGCTCACGTTGTTTCTTTCTTGTGATCTCCGGCACCAGAGAGCCATAGGCACCCAATGAAAAGTCTGTACTCGATGTACGCTTTGCCTCAGGAAAATTCACCCGCGGCTCATCGGATCTTAATGTAGGCGTCCCCGATGCTGTTTTCGGAGACGTATTCGAAAATTCGAATGCGTGTCAGCGTATCCTCGTCAGGATGTCTCAAAATTCGTTCTGAGCTTTCTTACGGTGGTGGGACGAGATATCAGATATTCCTGCAAGCCTCAGGAGGTCGTGCTTCTCCTTCTGAGCTTGATGAAGAACTCGAGGGGAAAGGGGGGAAAGGCCGACTCGCGGTGTTGGCGTTCTTCTGTCGCTCGGCTCCCCTATCCTCTCTGGTTTCCCGAATTTGAGCCAGGATTTCGGACGACCGGTAAGAGCCGACGAGCCATCAGAGTTCATCCGTGCAATATAGGAGCGGGCGTTCCGTCGAGCAAATCACGCAACAGGTGATGAATGGAGATAAGCGCGACATTTCAGAAATAAGAGGGTGAGGCGAGCGACCGAATTTCGGAGCTCTCGGAGCGAATCTCCGAGGAGAACATCCTCACTAAGGAACTTGGGAGCAGACGAGCTCATCAAGACCCCTTAGCTCCGGATGCTCCAGATCTCCCACTCGCTCTTCGCGAGGCTTCGGAAGCTTTTCGATTCCGGAGAGGATACCGGAAGCAATGGTCATGGCCCGGCATCCTCGCAGCGAGTCTAAGACTCTTCGAGCGGTCTGAGTGTACTTTTGTCGCCGCTTCCAAATCATTTTGACTCAAGCAAAAGATTTGAACGTGCTCAATCAAAAAGCGATCGGATAGCGCCCGTTCTCAACCACCTCGCCCACGGCCGGCAGCCGAACGGCTGCGATGTCCAATCTCGTCATCGGTCCAGACATCCGGGACGGTCCCAGGCGAGTGAAGCGTCACGCAAAGCGGAGGGCCTGCGCGGTTCCGTTCATCATGCCTCCGATATCAGCAGAGTCGATGAATGCTCTCGTTCGCTCTCTGATTCGCGCCTGCTCATCACGGTCACCTGCCCTCATGGCGAGACAGAACGATAAGCATTCGTAAATCTTCGAAAGTTGGAACAGGCTCGAGAAGCTCGAACTCCGACCCTTGCGCGGTCTGTCTTCTTCGCTTCCGCGAGCATCCTTGGAAACACGCACGCATGTAAGCTGGCTCATCAGCTTCCTCATCGGGACTCGCACTCTGAGACATCGGTCGGTAGGGTTCAATAATTCCGACTATAATCGCTCGATGATCCTCGTGACAACGATGCAACTCTCCGTGAGAAGCACAAAAGGGCAGAGTCGAAAGATAGAAGAGGATGACGGAGACACTCGAAATGCCCGGTAAGCTGCCGACCGTGAAATAGAATGAAGTACTCTGGCAGGAATTCCGACCTACCTTCCGGAACGACTGACCTAAGAAAAGAGCAACATCAGCGCGACATCGCAGCCCGTGACGAGCGCTACTTGACCTATAGCGAGGTATTAAACAAAGATCTCGGGCACGACCCATCCCAGCGCTAAGTGTGTTTCTGGACGAGAATCTGCGTCTGTATAGAATCATAAGGTAGGCATGGTGTTTCGGAAAACGACTGGTCGCTATAGAATACGCTCTAATTGCAATGAGTCGACGAAGGGCTAGGCAGCTCGTAGTGGCGGCGACCTCCGCCAAAATCTTTGCACGTCTGTGAGAAGCGTCATGCCGTTCCGGGTGGGCTCGAAAACAAGGCAACTAGCGTGGGATGATCGATAATCGCTTCCCTTTGCAAATGAGAGCAGGCTTTTCAACAGGTCTCGTATCAACGTCTTGGTCGCTAAGGTTCATCGGTACAACAGTGGATGATGCTATGGATACGGGACCGCGAGGCCCGTCGCGAAATCCCGGCGCCTGGTTGGAGTTCCACCTCTCATGGAGACCTTGAGCTTCTTCCGGCTCAACTTCTATAGGAACGCCGTTCCTCTTTTGGGACTCAATGAGGGATGGACAGACTGGCTGACCCAGTTCTTTACTGACTGTGAAGTTGATTAATTCGTCGGTGGGTTCGTTCGTCGATTCGATCGCCGGCTGGGTCGTTCGTAGGTTCATTAACATTCAATACTCTTTCTCGCCCGTTCTCTCCCTCCGTTCCATTCTCGGTTGCGTAGTTCCCGAAATGAGAGCATTAGGGGAATTTTATGGCGTAGCCCCGAGCGCTGACGTCACTCCCCTTAATGGACTACCAGAGCTCGAACGACTCCGATGCGGAGTGAAATCGTTTCTCGAGGACCTCATCGAGGTTGCATGAGTGAATGAATGAACCAAGGCCTGAGACGAGCTCCGGGCTGCAGCATCGATAGGTCATCAACAGGGAGTTTATCTATCAAACCTATCGTTCGGCGAAGTCACCTGAGGAGCCATGACGCAAATTCCGAGAGAACAACGAGGCCTCTCGTTCCGTCTATATTCGAGACCCAGCTCGATCGGGGGAAAACTATTCTTGAAGTCGGAAGTCCGACCCTGCTCTCTTCAAGTTTCACAGATCTCACGTACCGAGACCCCGATCGGTGGACGCCGAGATTATGATCCTTTGGGTTCCCCTGTCTCGGAGGTGTCGATTCAGAGCGAAGTTTGTTCAAATCACCCCGGGGGCAGCGATCGGAATCACTGATTGTAAAGTCAGACGACTGCCTCGCGATGTTCGGATTTGATGGCACATTGTGATCATGGAATGAGTGTCCAGGAAACATTGAAAGGAGGCATTTTTATTGTAGGGATTGTTTTTCTCTCGAGACAAGACAAAAAGTTCCTGATGCGTCTGACGCTCCAGCGAAGCGACCGACATGCTGCATATCGTTCAAGATCTTCCTCTCACCAAGAGGAGGGAATAAATTCAGAGCTCTTGGACCTGTTTCTCAAGCTCTCGGGAGCATTTGATTCGTTCTCTTCCGTGCCTCATCCCTCTGCTGTAATCCGTATTTCACGGCGGGTACGGTAAGGTATGGAATCACATGTTCTTGGCGAATTCTGGAACTCCTGTCCCCTAAGATTTGAGTCGGCAAGCCCGCCAGAGCCCAAAAAACCGCAATCAAAGTGGGAGAAATGGAGCGACGCAAAAAAGATAAAAAGGCTCCTTTCACGGTCAAGCAACCGAGCCACTGTTCAGACAGGCAGTCTATCCACTGGCTCGAAGATCATCGATTCCACATCGCGAGCCTCAATGGAATCCGGCACCAAGATAGGGTTGCGCTAGTTGTCGGAGCCGAAATTATGGAGTTTCTCGTCAAATCAATAAAAATAATAACGATACCATTCCGCCCCTGCAGCTCTGACGAACGGAACGCCGATTCCTATATCGGAAACTGGACGATTCTTTATAGGCCGGAGTCGTTTTCTGATCGCGCGTAATTTCGTTCAATGCTAGGAATTCATATAATATACTACCGTCGTGAATTTATTCGTGAAGACAGCTGACTCTGGCTCGTATATCCCCCGGTTGCAGCGCGGAATAGAGACTCCTTCGAGGCAGAAACCTTCGGAAATTATCCCGATCTCCAACCCCACATAGGCATGGAACCATTTAGAAATTATTCAACAATAAGTTCAAGGGGAGTGGAAAACCTGCTCAGTCATCGAAGCGAGGGGCCTACGATGTCAAGCCTTACTGACCAGAGAACACGACGAGAGCCACGGTACGAATCGACCACGAGTCGGGCATCTTCGTCCGGAGACCTGGTTCAATTTTAATCTTTAACTGCCTCCCGGTGAATTCGCAAGTATCACATAACACAAACACGCGACGAACTTTCACGCACAGAAAGACGCTGGCACGAAAACTCCGCGAAGGGAAGGTATATATTTTGTCGTGAGACGGAAACCTGTGGCTTTTCCGTTGACTTCTGTAAAATGTAGAAATCGACTGCTGGCCTATATTCGTTTACTACCCTCGACAATTAGATCTGAGACACCGCCGCGCGAGAGTCAATGGGATCGTAAATTCATTCTCAGCGCAGCATTTTATTATTTTTTTATGTTGTCTCATAGGTCGATTGATAGTCAAGTCGATCGTTCGGGAGTGAGCTGGTCTCATCTTTTCTCGCCGCGGCGCGCGGCGTGATTAAGCAAATAAATAATGACGCATCTAGAAGATGACTTCGCACGTCTCGGGGTGGGAATCTCCGGAATTTACCGAGAAGAACTCGTTTCAGAAAATTGCCTGTTCTTTCATCAGGCGCATAAAAACACGTTGAAATATTGGTTTCCGGATCCGTGAGTCTGCATGCAACTGCGAATTCTAGAACCGCATCAACTGATCCAGCGTAATTCATCGAGAAACGGCTTTCATTAGGGCCCCTTCGAATCATCTCTCGAATTCCATTAGGAATTCCCGACGTTCCATCCCGACATTTATTGAATTCTACGGGAGTCGCTGAAATTTCATCAAAACATTCCTTCCCTGAGCAGACACTGCACATCATTTCGTCGGATCTTCTCCGAGGAAACCGGGAGATTCTTTCCCTCATGGCGGCGACGCAAGCCAGCATTATATCTTGTTCCGCGCGTAAGCTCCCAGGGCGTGTCGGCTACTACAGCTAACGGTTTCACCGTTCCTTCCTCTTTCGCCGCTTTCAGCCGATGCAAAGTAGTCCTGGTGCAATCCGAATTTTCAACGTTCAAGGCGACGGGACGTATATACCAACGAATATCCGATACGACCAATGAAGAGATTGGAAAATCGGGAAGACCAAGACTCCCTGAGTGTTTGGCAACTCGATCATCGTCTCGGGCTCGATCTTAAGGGTGGTCATCTCGGAGTCGGGGAATGAAGCTGCGCTATACGTAGCTCTTCCCTCGATCTACGCTGGTCGGCTCCACCATTGAATTCCCGGATATTTCGGTGCGATGGAGCGCGCGTCATGATCGAATGGAGTGAAATCCGCCACTGGGGATTCTCCCTTCAAAATCGAACAGTGAATTGGCTCCGGCAATTCCATTCCATTTTCCTTACAGGCTCCTCACAAACTGCATCTCCTCTGACCACCGTCACGTGTCGAACGGTCGTCGACGGAACCCTTGGAATGTCACTCCAGACCGAATATCAATTCCACCCTATCTCTCGACAGGACGTGATGAAACGTTCTCCCTCTTTGCAGAATTCCCTGTGGTTGAATCGATTGTGGCATTGTGCTACAATTATTCGCCGGCTTTTCGAGTTCTCTCATTGCTGCGAATACGTTCAGCTTTGGAATATATATCTTGCTTTGTTTTCTTGTTTTCATTTCTGGTTGTTTTCCTCTCGCGTAGATCCATCTGGGGCGTGCAGTCATCGCGATAGATCGACGAATATTGAAGGCAGACAATTTAAGAATTCCTGTCGGTATTTCTTTTTCACGATCGCTGCCTCAGCTGAGAACTGGCTCCGTGCCAATGACTAGCTGACTGAGGGAAAACAGCTCAGCGACTCACGACTTCGGAACACTTAGGGCAAAGAATTCGCGAGGAATCGAGGAGCCGTCGCATCATTGGCCGTAAGAAAATGAATGCAACGATAAGCATGGGTATATTCACTGACAATTGAGTCAAGGAAGGGATGGAGTAATGATCGGGCGAAACTAGCGACGCCACAGACAGCCCAGGGGAAAAGGTAATAGCGCGAGACATGTCTGAGAACGGTTCGCGGAGAAGACACGAAACTTGAATCCCGAGTCTGTGCACGGTGTGAACAATGATGGAATCGATCGTGCGTCGAGGTCGAGTTCCCCCCGCGGATGTCTTCTTTTCGGATCGTGCCGATGGAACACCCGGGTATTCTGAAGAGCAGTCACGTGGGTGGGCATCGGATCCAGGGATGAAATTCGGATTCCCCACACGAGACTTGCGCGATTAACCGGGTATTCCTCGATCATCATGGAGCTCGGATGTGTTCTCTCTCGACGCAATCGATTGCATTAAGAAACATTTCGCTCCCCTCAAGAAGCCCCGATAGGACGGCGTTGAAACCCAGCGAGAGAACGATGATATTGAGAGAGACCGACTAGATGCCAGATCGTTTCATCATCTCATTCCGGTGAAGAACGATGACCGTGTAGGAATTGCTCCGTTAGCCGGATGACACTCACGTCATTCAATTCGACCGAAGTCCATCCTATGAGCCATTCCGACTCAATTCAGACCGCGATTCACGTTTCCCTGTAGGATGCTTCATGCTCAGGATCACCTCCCTTTCCTCTGACAGTCTTGTTCGACTTTCTTTGATTTCTCGCCGATCGTTTGTCAAGCCAGCAGCGTGCTTCGTAATTCGAGTATGGAAAAATTCTCCTATCGCGTCTTCTGATCCATAGCCTTTCGCTGGTCGGGCTGCGTGCGTGGCTCGTCCATTCGCTGTCATTGATCGAAGAATAGACTGGTGATTCAAGCCGGGCGTCGAGGAAGAACCAGCGATGGAATTCATACGGAAAATCGATCGCCAATGAAACTGACACGGGAAAAATGTAAATACAGACCCTACAGTTGCGAGAAGGATATAGCCAGGGGATCTGATAACATGTGGTCATCCTCTCATTCATCCGAAAATTCCAATCACAAGTCGGCGAGCTCACTAGAAGGCTCGATATTGTGTCAGTTTCCGACGGTCTTCCGTGGCACGCGACACGCGACTCCCGGTCAGAAGGAAATAGTTTTCAGAGCTCGTTAGGCGATTTTGCATTACAAGCAGTAATCGGCTGCTCCGCCGAACAAACGGGTTGGAGACCTAGTAGGCTCGGTCACTCGATGAACTGACTGAACGTCTTTTCCGTCATTTTCGTAATTAGTTCCTCCGCTCGCTCGGAAGAGGTCCTTGATTCCCAAGTGAACGTGCGAGCCAGCAATTGGAAGGCTTGTCGATTTGCGTTGGAAATTGTCGCTGCTGACATCGGCGCGGCAATTGTAGCCAGTGTAATTGCTCTCCCTCCAATGTTGACATCGAGCGGATTCTGAGACGCGCCTACGACGATTTTGCTCAAAAACATATGTTCCTTTCGCATCGCCGCGATTCTGATACTGTCCGAGGAGCTGGAGAGTTCAATCGGACTGGTTGAAAAAGACAGACTTTTTAGGGTATCGTGTTAGAAGAACCAACATTTGCTTGCCAAGCCAGCTGGTTAGCTCAGGAACAGAAAAAGGAATCAACGAGCCTTAAGGGCAAGCTCAGACTACAGGCCGAAAAGAATATAGTCGGAGCTCGGTTCACACAGTGCCGGATCATTCGAATCATTAAGTTGAACACAAGGTCAACATTCATGGCATGTTGCTTCATCGAAGGAGCCTGATATGATGAAGTGTTAATGTGTTGTTCTTTTTCGCAGCTCATTTCGGGGACTGGGGAGAGAGGCCTCTGCATGGATTCGCTCGAAGTTCTTCTTGGACTTTCGATGAAGAGTTTCACAAGGTAAGAAGCGCCCCTAAATCACGGCAGCAGAAGGGAATGTGTCGTGACGTCCTGATCGAGAATTATGGAAAATAAGAAAATTCACTAATCCTATAATATATCATGTATACCGGATTTCTCCGTATCGTTGGTTTCAAGCGTCCACTTCGACTGGGAACCGTGAAGACTTCTTCTCTCTAGACGGATAGGAGCCATGGAAAGTGATAGGGTCGTCGATACAGGAAGTCGGGCTCCCTTTTCTCCGAGGCATGCATCAGGAAAGTCCTAATTGCATGGAAATATTCATGGGGAGTGGTTTCGGGGAGCAGGATTCCCGCCGTTTCCTTGATTGGGTCCCAAAGACGCGCGACTCTTGCGGTCGAACTCAGTGATCCGATAGCTGAACTCTTCACATCAGATAAGTGGCTATGCCTGATTCGAATCTTTCCGCTCGGCTCAAATTCATTCCCGGTGCTTTGACCGAGTTCCCCATCGGCGATCCATCTAGAGAGAGCCGCCTGTACATATGTCGATCACTTGGAGCTTGAATTGTATTGCGATGCATTGCTCCGATCAGCGGAAAAGCCCAACATGAGCCGTTCACGAAGACGCTAGGAGAAGGTCTCAAGGACTTCGATTACGCGGGAATCAAAACAGCACCGCCTCGTTCCCAATAGCTTCTTATAAGTAGACTCATGCAACACAACGGATACAGCTCGTCGCCGTATCGCAGCCGTGCGTGCTAGACGCATCGCCAAGTGCATGACGCGATTGAACCCGAACTAAAATCCACAAAATCCAGATTTCTTACGGTGGAAGTGATTAAAATGTTGCAACTTCGTAGCGATATAAAGGTGATTCAAAGTTGGAGCTGAAGCCTCGCCAGAGATAACAGGGTCATGAACTCCCTTTAATGCAGTACATGCAGCATCTTAGTGCTGCCGCTGCTCCTATTCGTTCCTGAACGCGTATCGCTATCAGCACGAATCAACGAGCCACTTGGTGGATCTGTCCGCACCGTTTCTCTTTCGGTGGCCTGATTACTCTACCCCTAAGCCTGAGTGAACTTGGATGCTTTTTCTTCGACGACTCTGCAGACAGACGAAAATCCTCGAGAAGCCGCTTCACCCCCAGTCCGCAGAATAGATTGAAGTCGACCACCCTCCACTACCGCAGGAATCCCGGTGATTTGGATTCGGCACAGTTGAAGTCGTCGGATGGGGATGTTCACACTACCGAGGTAGAAACTCGTTCGCACACTGTCCCATGGGGCAGAATACGGACAGAACAATAGATTCCGGAGATTGGTTCCGATAGCGACGAAATTAGCAGAGTATGATTTGGATTCCACCATTCCGAGTTGAACTTCCTTCTTTAGACGAGTCTCCATTCCCTCTCTATCGTCGCTGCTCGACTCATTCGGACCTTCGTCCGCTCGCCCCACAACCAACTCACTCAGTCATTCGTTTACGCGTCGTCGACGACCGCCGTAATCGAACAATCGAATGCTGTACCCATCAATCTTGCTCTGGGTACATAAATGGGGAAATCTACAAAACTCTCAAGCGAAGTGAACAATAAAGAACTGCGTCGAATCAGTTCAGGGATGGAGATAAATATATATTCGGACGACATATATTGATTGTTGCTGTCGTGCTCAGAGCGACTGGCTTTCACGAAGTTCTATACACCGAATTACAGGACACACGCATCAGCGACGGCAATAATTATTCGAAAAGCGGGAAAAGCCCAAGAGAAAGTATTCCTTTTCCTCGGGTATCGTCACACTGTATTGGGCAATCCTCAGTGGCATTGCTGCTTATTTTAATCTCTGCTAAAATTAGGCCATCGGACGTCACTGTCGCCGCAGATCACAAGGCCGCCGCGTCGCCACTGCCCGAACCGTCCGACTCTTAAGTAGTAGTAAGTAGCATAAAGGAAGCCATTTGAGAAGAATTGATCGCTTTCGCCTTGTGTCGACAACCTTCCCAAAACTTAGCTGCATCTCGAGCCGGAATCGGGAATTCGCGCATGCTGTTTCACTCGAACTCTTGCGAAAGCTCACCAACGGATATGGCCTCACCGAAAATCGCGTTGAGAATATCCTCTCGGAGAGTGTGCACAATGGTCCGAATCAACCCCGGTCGGAAAAAGCGTTTCCGAATCATACGTAAAATTGACCCCACGAGTCCGAGCTAGACTACGCCGATTGCGAGACTCATCAGCGGCACGTTTTCAGGAATAGTTCGCAGGCGTTGCTGCCGAACTTCTCGATGCACCCGTCCGTGTCACATCTAGCGGGATATCATGCTTGATTCCACTCCCGTTGTACGGTGACGTCGGGAGCGGAGAAGTCAGAGCTAGCGACGACGACAGAAATGTAGCACCGGACATTCCAAGCGGAAACCGGTTCTGCGGGGGCATTAGTACTTAACCCAGTGGGATTCACCCATCCAGTTATTCATCGATCCACTCGAATGAGCTGCAAATGTGAACGTCATGATATCTCGTTAGTTCTTGGATGATGCGGTTTAATCGAATTATTGTATACAAGAATTCGCGCAGCGTTTCCGCGAGACGCCTCGCATGGGGAAGCAGAAGCACGCGCGCGCCGGAAAAAGGCCATAGATGTCGAAAACGTTTCAGCATGCAATGATATTCGACAAATGCCAAAGTATCGAACATTTACATTTTCTGCCGTGGCGGAATGAATCTCACGTGGGCGTACCTTCGGCAGGAGGGTCCGACGCTTGATGATCTGAATTATCGGGGTAGCATTCGGCGACCGTGGCGGAAGAGGGAAGAGGGGGACTCAATAAATACCCGCTGTAATAAACAGATGGACGAACGATGCTCGGCGAATTGATGGAGAGTTCGACTGCGCAAATGAGCTCATGATCGAGTTGGCCATTAACTTGGCGGCAGTGGAAGAGCCAGTTAGGATTCGTGCGTGAGCACTCGATGTGTTCACGACAGCGATCACATGGATGAGTGAGTGAATGGATGGATGGATGGGTGCCGAATTCACATCGTCAGACCATGACACCTCGCACGGGGAACGGTGGAAGAAGGAAGGAAAAATGAAGCAAGTTTGTTGCAACAGTTGGTTGAGCACGGCCTGGATTCGATCCGAACATTTTTCGCCATGGAGTCGAGCTCTCTTTCTATTCATCATGTCTATGTGTGTGTGAGCAAGGAGTCGACGATCGATTCATAGCTGCTCGCGTGAATAATCGTTCTGGAAGATTTGGGACGCGAAGCAGGTAGAGAAGGGAAAGGCTAAGTTTGAGCAAGACATGAAGCTTTCTCGGCTGAGAGAAAAATCGAAGAAGAGCAAAACGACTCGCTGGAATCGTGGAAAAATCGCGAACTTCAAGCCACGAAAGCGACCAACCTTTGCTCGGCGCTGAGTGAGTCTCATGAGAAGCTGAGGAGCCACCAAACGAGGGTTTCGACTTATTAGTTTCATCCTCTAATCGTGGCATTTTCATTTCGCTCTGAGACCATTACCATCGTTCTCGGCATTTGTCCCCATCTCTAGGGTTTCGAGCTAATTCCACGCTGCTCTATTCAACCGTATCGCGGTTCGCTAATCTGTTCTGAAGAGAAATGATGCCTTGCCGTTTTTCCCTTCCTCTCAATCCTCTCTAACTTCGTTCCATCTATTTATTCTCCGCCGTGGAAACTCTCCGAGGATAACTTTTGTTAGTGTGCGCAACTGCGACAAAACGAGACTTGCTTCCAAATTGGCAAGCTGCCCGATTTCGCCGTTCAAATTCAATGCTCGCGCGACGAATCCATTCTGTGGCTCATGCACGATTGGAGAAAATTTCGCTCGGAGTATTTTGACCGAACGTCGCGCGCACTGCTCCCTGCTCTGGATCTGAACCGGCCTCGGTGAGGCATAACAAGGACTGCCTTTGAATCCCGCGGTGCGGTTTGACGGAGAAAGATTGAAACATTCACAAGGTCAGAAGCCCATTTTCAATTCGGACTATTGGGATTCCGCTTTCTCTTTTTGGAATCGTGGGAGAACGCATCGAAACTCGATGCAGACGAGAACGGAGAGACGAATAAGATACGACAGAATCGGATATCAGATGGAACTGGAATCCAAGTAATTTGAACTTTTTGAGCAAATGTAAGAAGATAGTGATAGTACCCTCGGCTCATGAGCTGGGCCAGAGATGGAGTCAGCAAAGCGGATGGCATCATAGTATCCGATTTGTTGGCGTTAACATAGATTCCAATGCTGGATGGCGGAACAAACTTCCCGCGTCTAATCCTCGCTGACAAATCTATCATCCCTACGCCTTGTTTTGGTTCCTCCTCGCAACTGGTCCAACCAAATCAATGAAAAGAGAGGTGGATGCATATCAAATGGGGAAAAATGAGCAGCGTTGAGAGGATTAGCGAGATCTAATTTCGCCATGAATCATATAATGATGATCGATGGTTAGTCGCCGGTCGGCCCTCAGCCGCTTGGTAGGTCGACTGCCCTGGCATACGCTTTTGAGAGTGGGAGCCGCAACATTTTTCCTCCATATCCTCCCTGATCCGGTTGGAACGCTTGTTTTCTGCTCGCCCCCGCGTGGTGTCCAAATGCACATCCGTTCAGCTCTCAGCCATGGCAGTGGCGGTCCTGGTTGCGGAGCCGATACGCCGGCGTTGACGTGAGATTTCCTGTGATAAGATAATGGGACCCGAAGACTTCGCGAGGAAAACTCCATCGTTGCCATCCAGGAATCATGCTCGTCTCGCTATTTGGGGTACCGTTCAAACCTGCTCGGCAGTTTCTCTTCTCTCTAACTGCTTGTGCGGAGTCGTTCGCGCTGGCTGCCGGATGAGGAGCCGAATCGACAGCGATTGAGGAGATGGGGAAGAAATCTCGATGTGTGTCATCTGATCGTCCGGAGACGTTCCTCCGATCACACGAAGCCCATCCGCCGGCCCAGCCGGGGGATGAATGGGCGAAGAGGAAGAAAAGAGGGAATAAGGTGGAGTGAGATCTCCCTGAAGAAACGTATTGAACATATTTTTGACGGATGATGGTCTCTGCCGGCCCTACAACAATGCAGTCGACGAGTCGGCCCATGGCTCGATCGCTTGCCGTCTCTCGTTTCCATGACATGAATATTGCAGGCGTCTCGGTACAGATTATTTAGCCTCTTCTCGCGACTTGTCTTGAAAAAGCAGGAAGGATTCTTCTAATGTTTCTGATCGACACTGTGGAGATCTGGGTGCGGCCCACAGTGCAGAGAAGAATAATAATTCCGCGACTCCGATCGGCACAAAAGAAGAAAAAACACCCGCCGTTGACGCACGGGATTGTACCAGCAGAAGCACCAGCGTCAGAAAAGCGATCCGCGTGAGCTTCCGACGGATTCTGCCAGAAGCCATTGTATCGTAACATTCGTAATAGACCCAAGGCTGGTGGAAAACCGAAGCAGCGGATTCGAATAACGGGGAAGGAATACGAATAAGTGATAGAGTGTCGGGTGGATGAGTGAAGTGACCAAGATGAGGATGCCTAAGCGATTGCTGCTGCTGTTGTTGTTGTTAGAATGAATCGCTTTCTGTTGCGGAACTGCTACAATACTCGGCGCCATGATTACTGTATTTGGCACGAATCGGACGAACAAGAGAAGGAATGGAGGGATGAGAACAGTCGATTTTGATTAATGGAAGTCGACCAGGGCTCTATCTCGCGCGATTTCTTCCTTTTATGCGCTTCGTGATACAAACTCATCCGTTCCCTTAATCTGGGTACCCTTCGCCGAGCAGAGGTTGAAGCAGAGTCAGACGGAAAGCATTTATTAGGGCTCGAGTGACATCTCTTTATTCGGTCGATACATCTAGGTGGATGGATCTCGAGTCGTCGGTCGGCTGAGGGCGGCCACAGTTAATTCAGGGCGATACCTAATAGATAATAATCAGCGAAATCGTGGATGTCCTGGACAACTTTGTAGTAGAAGCGAAAGTTCACTGCTCTATACTCCGGCTTACACGATTCGACGGGAAGCAGTGATTTCTTTGGAGATGAACTCTGAGTCAGAGGAGCGGAAGTCGCGGTGATTCCAACTTCATCGAAATTTCGCTTGAGACCTTATGGGATGAATCCCGAGCGTCCGTCCCGAGAGCACTCATTTCCGGCAGACGCTAGTCTTTGGACCTGAACATTGTAGTGGACGGTTGACGACGGAGTGTGCCCTTTGTGTCCGTTGCGTGCGCCTCACAGTTTTCTGTTCAAATTGAATGTTTCACGCTGGATTGTATAAAACTCAAGAAAAAATCTTCAAATCCATTCGCTAGTTCGAAGACGGAGACGTGATGACGTTCTGCGTCGCTACTCGCCCGAAAATGAATCCGATTGTCAATCCAGAGTTCCGCTTGGAACTTCAAATATGTGTTCGTGTGTTTACGCACGCTCACCCACCAGCTGTTAGCCCGGATGTTATTTGTGTCAAAACATTCTCGTCTTGTTTTGCATTCATTTGCACCGGCTCTGGATTGATAACCGCTTTCGCGATAAGACGGCCTTTTTTCACTCTACATTCTCTTGGCTTTCGACTCGGCTCACGATCAATCACGGCACGGAATTTACATGTTCCCTTCCCCGTTAACTTATGTATCTTCCGGAGGCTTTCCCCATCTCCTGTCATGGACGATATCGTTTAGGACGGCGCCGGCTTTCACTATCTCATTCTGCTCTCTGGACAGGGGAGGACTCCTTCAGAGTTTACAATCGGTAATTGTCCACTCCCCCGTTCTAATCCCGAACCGCGCAGCTTTGCGACTCTATCAGGCTCGGAGGAACGAGCAGGCGGACAGATGGACAAGTTGACCAGAAGCGTCGCCGATAATCGAGTTCCTTCAAGCTTGTCAGAAATCCACCGGTTTCATCTCCTTGTAGCCTCCTCGATACTCTCATCAATTATTCATGATTATTATCGTACCTCGAGAGCTGAAAGCACGTCGCGAAATGTGTTTCCAATTCTTGGTTTTCTTTTCACACGTACTGATCATCTTTCTGATAATTTTTTTTTTGAAATTAGCCAAGGGCGACGATCGGCGACCGGAAAGAAACACCAAATTCAACAATCCAGATCATCGAGTAGAGCGCCTGTTTCTTGTCTTGTCAGCGTTTCCTAGTCTATCCGTCTGTTTTACGGTTCCCTCATCTGGATCTGACGGTCCACGAGTGATTTCTCCTCTCGTTGAGTCTCTCACGACTAAGGTAGGATTCAATCGAGTCCGGATCAATTCTCTCGCTCGAAAAAGTTCCACGAGGGACAGCATCCATTCATCAAAGGAGTCACCCATCGATACGTCCATCAAGTGAGCTATCAAGTTCTTCATCAGCTCCCTTTCATCTTTTTGCTCGAAAGTAGTGAGGGCGTCTCGAACAATGGAGTTGCTCGGGTCATTCATTCCTTTCGGACTCGATCTATCAGATGAAAACATTTTTCCATCATTGTCCGTTACTATCATCAACGTCATCGCCGTCGTTATTGTTATCGTAATGATTGTCATTGTCATTGACGTTGATGTTCTTATTGTGATCACTCGTTTCCCATTGTGGAAACTCTTGTTTAAACGGGTTCTCTCATGGAAATTCCATTTTTGTTCTTCTCGAACGCATCTTATTCTCTGCGAGAATCGGAACAACGAGGCGAGCAGAACTCGGAGTGCACGGTAGCATCAATCTAAAGCGTTCTATCATTCAAGTCAGCGCAAAAAAGAACGAGAGGACAGACATTCGCATTGGATCAATCGCCACATAAGCTTAATTTCGTTTGGTGGCCGCGAACACCCATTTTTTCGGGGAGGTAAGGCGTCCCCTCGCCAATCGACAATACTCATCGGCATCGCTTGCCCGGGCACCTTTACTCTCATGCTTTGGATAGGTTTCATCCAAAGAACTTAGTCTTTGACTAATCCTTTGCGGGATAATCATAAAGTTTAGTCGGTCCCATGGCTCATCCGTCACAAGTGATTCGGCGGAAGCGATGTCGACGAAGATTGGCGATTCGGAAGCAGTTGCGACACGGAGTTGTTCTTTCCTCGCGCTTCAAGGCAACCGACCGTCGGCCCGGCGCTCTGTCCCACCGGTCGTTCGAATGTCAAGGGTTGCGGAACTGACAGAAATCACCCGGATCGTTTTGACATTTTCTGATTCATGCACAGATAGGTTCGGGAGATCGAGTCGGTGGGAATTCACGCTCGTACCTATCGCGGTCTCATTTCAATGAATCCATCGCTCTAGTTGGGACGCTCGGTCTCACTCCGCTTCTACGCTGCTTGAGGGAGCGCTACCCCGTGATAAGGCGGGTATCCGGCATTCTGGCGGCGTGCTCTTCCGTTTCAAACTCTCGATGAGTCACCGGGGAAGAGCTGTAATTTCTCTCTCGGTCACTAATCTGTGGGCTCCTTTTGACTATTCAAATGCAGAAACTTATCACCCGATCTAGCAATTATATCGAACACGGTAATCGTTCCTCTTCTCGAAATCTGATGCGAGCGAGAGTGAGAAGCGAAAAAGCATCGTAGAAGCGATCGCGCCGGCGATTGATGAGATCGTTCCGCCGAAAATTGCGCGTACATCGCTGGGTCTTCAGCAGCTCGATCGAACCGAGTGATCACGGCGGTGACCGGCAACGTGAGCGTCGCGGAATCGAGTTGAAACACCGGATGAATTGACATTTGCCTCCAACACGACCAGCCGCCAAACTTGCTACTGTGTCATGACAATCATATTTCAAATTAGCAGGCGGAACTCGGGATTCCGCGGTCCGGGAACGCCGCCAGAGACGGCGATGACGCGGTCAGCATTATGTTCTGAGCGAGCTTCAGTCGGAGCATCGGCTAATTGGATTTTAAGGGTCATTGCAGAGTGAAATACAATCTGGAAACTTCATCTTGATGTTTGACTATTTCAGCTAGATTACGGTTATCACCCAGCTTTTCCTTGTTTACCGGCAATCGCAAGTTTCCCGTTCTCTGCCGTCGTCCTGGACGGGTCCTGATCCTTGATAGCGAACAATGAAGTATCGCCTTGAGCTGAGCCAAGGCGATGAAAACCGCGTCTTCTCCGCGGACTGGTTATTCTTCTGTAGTTCCTTCTATGCGGTCTGCAGTCCATGAGGAGAAGTCAGCCAAACCAGAAGGAAGAGTTGTGAATAAAGCGTGACACTTATGAGGCACGAAAACGGACAACATGGGGCAATTCGGCTGTGGAATCTGAGAGTGAGAATTCACAAATGTCCATTTGAAGCATTCCTCGTTCTCCCCCTCTCCTTCCTCTGCTCCTGTCATCGGTCGACTTGCTTCCCGATTGATCGCTTCATCGTTGTACTCCGATTCTTTCGCGTCCTCTCCCTTAGTTTTTGTCCCCCACCATCCCTCCTCACGATCCCTCAGGCTTCTCGGTCTATTGTCCCGGATCCCGCTCCATTGCATTCGGGAAAGTTCAGTAATAGGGCGGGAGGACGTCTCCGATCAATACTGGAATCGTCCGGTAAGCGATTTTGTCGAGCGGAGGAGCTTTGTCGCCGTATTTCAGCATCGGTCCTTGACTTCTACTCGGAACGAGTCACAGAGAAAAATCACACGGATATTTCCGATCTGTCAATCAGCTCGACGATGCCGCTCCGATGCAGGCACATCTCTCGAAAACTGCCGATCTTTCGAGGATCGTCCTTCGGAGCTGGCGGAGTCGACTGGAAACTGATTTTTCGAGAACTTTATTCAGGCGAGTCGGAACGCATCATTCCAAAGTTCCTCCCGCGGAAGGAGAGGCGTAGAGTCGAACAGCGCTCCCGATTCAGAGCCAATCCGTCGACGGGTTGACATCGGTTTGGATCATCAGTACTTAAAGCAGCGGTTCTGGAGCACTCTTTTTCGGGATAAAAATAAAACGGGAAAATCCCTGAAGAACTGGAAGATGAAGGAGCAAGTAAGAGCGCCAGTAGAAGAGGGAAAAGAGCTACAAAAATGTAGCTCATTAAATAAAAGAACATTTTATCTTTTCGGGATTTGACCTACTTGTTGGGTTTCTGGGTTTGGGCCGCGGACCCTTTCCCTGTCAACCGCTCACGCTCGCTCTGCGTGTTTTCCCTCCCGTTTTTTTCTCGCATCTCCTCATTCTCGGTCGTTTGCTTCACTCTTCAGATCGTCGGTGAATGCTCGCAATGCTGCATTCGAATGAGCGAGCGAATGAAGGATCGAAGAAATGAAGGAAGAGTCCGGTACTGTGCGTAGCAATCTGTAACTGCTGAGCGACAAATTACCGAGTGGAAAATATTACACGTCTCGGAAAAATGGAAAGAAAAAAAGAGAATGAGGAAGCCCGATTAGGGTTTTACTCAGCCGCGGCTACGCATAAGTCGAGCAGAAACATTTTATGGAACCCTAGGGATAAATTATCCGCGGCCTTTGTTCACTGCGGCCACTAGCCCCGGAATTATAAAGGGAAATTCAAACGGGCTCCAACGGATGCGATCTGAAAGATCTGAATGGGGACATAGGAGGAATAATGTTGAAATCGGGAAAGCCCTCTGATGCACTGACTCTACCGAATGTGGGCTCGCGTCCTGGAGTATAACCTCGCCTCGAGTGTTCAAAAGTGTACCTACACAGCGTCTATGACGTTCTGAGACGATTGAATGGGAATAATTCCGCCCTGCTGGGTGCAGACTTCTTCTGACGACCTCCTATTGCGAGATAATTCTCTTGACGGTGGTGGCCACCACCATGGTCTCAGGGAAGCGTATGCAGGCACAGTCGTGCGATATCGGATCACATCGAATGATAACAAGTCATTACTGCAGCCATAGATCTCTGTCCGTGCGCAGCTGCAGAAGTTCTGCTGTTGGCAGCCACAACTGGTGTGTCTGACTGCATGGATGAGCTGATTAGGATTTTTTAGCGGAGGATCAGCTCGCGGTTGGCAATAATTTTGATACCTATGCGCACCAGAAGAAATTCGGGGCTTCGGAAGTTCCAAAGAACACCGCTCGAAAGTTCATTCGGAAATTATTTTATATGTTGGGGGGGCTTTCCTATGTTTTCGGAAAATGTGATTTTCTGTACGGAGGAAGGCAGCGCGCGAGTCGGAGCGTGAGTACTATCGCCATCAGAGTGATGATAGCTTTCGTTCTGTTAACAATGTGTCGAACGCACACCACACCCACTCTTTATGCGCTCACGAATACGAGTCTCGTGATTATATCGAAGAGATGATGGGGAGCCAAAGATAGGAAAACAACGAGTCAGACACAAGATCATTCACGACACAATCATCGCAGGATATGCTCCGGATTCGACATGAGACGGAGCACAATATCCCTTTCCCCAATAAGGAAAGTCGCGCTCATTCGTTCCCCGCAGGACAAGGTGCGCCAAGAGCTGGATTCTTCCCTGTTCGCTTCGACTGTTTCATTTGTGAAAGCTCTCGGTAATCGAATTCCCACCTCTAGGGGCATAATTTTTCGCGGCCCTCAGGATCGGTGAGGGAGCATTCGATATCTAACTTCTCTCTGATGTCTGAAGTCTACGTGCTTCACCGAATCGATGATCGTGGACATCGCGAGCTTCAGGGGTCCCTGTGAAGCACGCTTCCGAAGCTCCGAGGCATGAATATTTGGACGTGACTTGATTTCCGCGCCTCAATTCCGAGGCTTCCGCGGCTGCGGCACGCTTCGGACGTTATCGGATGCCGAAAGATTCCGGTCAGAGGTCTGGCTTGGAGCATCGGTTATTTCGAATAGCTGCGATGGAACGTTCGCTCAGAAAATCATCGGCATGATCCGAAAGTGTGGAGTCCAGTTGCGCGAGGGAGGTTGTCCGGGAAAGTGAGCCTTTTCGACGAATCGCGGGGTTCTTGGGGTAATCTCATTTGCTATCTCGCGAAGGCTTAGTACATTTTTCCCGGGCGCTGGAATATCATGGAACATGGGCCGTATACGACTTCATGAGTCCTGATTGGAAATTTCCGCCAAGTCGCGAAATTCCGCGGAAACTTCGAGAATTCATCTTCATGTCATTAAATATTCTGTCAAGTAAGATAATTGATGCTATCGCGGGAGATCGTATATGAAATGTGGCAGTCATAACGGACCAGTTGATAACAATTACAGACAGGGCCCGATCGGCAACTGTTACACGGATCAATCGGATGTAAGATGGCTGAATGATTTCTTCTTTTCCTCGCCGCCTTCTTCGAATGCCATCAAGCCAATGAAAAATCGATCAATGAGTAGAATCAAATTGTGAGGCCGATTTTCAGCCAGTACAGAGAGGGAAAGGGATGCCACAGTCTCGGACGAAACCTTCTGAATTTGGGCTGAGACCTTTTCCGCTCCCGTTCGAATGACATAATCGCTTTAATAATGATGAACATCGTTATTGAGATCGACGTCATTCGCTGGGGCGACGCGACTCCGCTATAATCAGTACGTGAGAGTCAGCCACTGCAGTGATCGAAAGTCGCAGCTGAAGTAACTGTTTGTGGTGGCCGATCTGAATTCTTGCTTGTCGGATGTGCGCCTAAATATCGCGCGGCATGTAATCAGATCGTAGGGTTATAAATAGTGGCAGTCAACCAACCGACCGAGCGAACGAGCAAGCAAGTAAGCAATAGCGGCTGCTGGCGCTTGTCTGTGTCATAGTAGACGTAGAAATAGCAGTGTAGTGTATTATATATTTACCGCCACATTACGTGTCAGAGACGATCAGGAAGCCGCTGTGGCGGTGACTAGATCGTTTCCGATCGATCGTCCCCGGCTCAAATGATCGGAATTCTTCCTACTTCTCACGCGTTTTATTGTTCAGCGGAACTCCCCACGCCTTCCGTCGGCACCCCATCATCCGATTTGTCCAATAAAATAGAAACCCTATAAGATCACGAAATATCAGCCAAGGAACTATAATTCAGCTCGAAATCCGAGGCGAGTACAATCAGAGCGCGAGGTTGGCTCATCCGTAACCGGATTCGAATCCAGGAATTCAGCAACAAAGGCGGCGTGCACAGCTCTCTCGAGAGACCCGCGAATCGGATGAGGGACTTTATTTACCGATTTATCGCCGAGTCGGCTTGGATCGGGAGCCCAAACCTAGCCGCGGATTCTTTTCTTCTTTCACTTCTCCCACGCCCGGCTAAGGGTTCGTCGATCAGCTTGATGCAGACGCTCTCGCTGGCGTGCACCTATCTAATCCCGGCTCAGATGGGCCGGAGAACCGGAAGAAGAAGCAGAGTTGAAGGAAAAATTCTGTCGGTACTCGCTCCGTTGGCAGTATCCATTTTCTCTGTCGTCTCTCGACCGAATTATTGCGAGACACGTTGTCAAGTTTTGGTTTCTTGACACAGAATCACGCCGCGGTCATATTGCTGCGTCACCCACTAACTCCGATTGGATTGAATGACGAGATCGAAGAAGTCGGTATCAAGACCGAATCCAATCGATTCCGCATACTGTGGCAAACCATTCCGATTTCGCAATGTTTCGGAAATCTCGAATCACGCAGTGAACACGGTCATTCTCCCCTAAATGAAGGTACTCATACTTCGAGCAGAATTCTATGGGTTCCATCGTCTTCGTATCAATATGATTGACCATCCCTGAGGCGAGCCGGTGGAGAGCCGTTCCCCTGATTGCTGTGAGAATCAGACTCAATGGCTAAGTTAAGATAATCTGAAGCGAGGCACAATTAAAACTGATCTGCATCCTTTCCGAGTACTCTGACGAAATAGAACAGTGTGAAAACTCTGCGCGGCGTGTATAAGTAGAGTTTCGATTCGTTCCAACGGACAGGCTGCAGCAATCAGGGTAGAATTGAAAACTTCTTTAAAGTGAGAGTAATCTCAAGGGTTGGGCCACTGGTGTAATGAATTAATGAATAATAATTGAGCAACGGAGCAGCCAATCAACGAGCGGGAACAGCAGACGAGGAGGCAACCGGTCTGCCAGCCGGCGGACTGAAAGACTGACTGCATCTCTGGCCGTCCCACCGTCCGACGAAGCGATCTGACTGATTTGTATAACTAAGTTGATGGTGACGGCTGCGTTCCCTGCTATCATACCTTTAATAAATGCACGCTTCTGCCCATCTTTATAGACAACCATCTGATATACGTGTCCACGCGAAATATTCGCAGAAACACTGCACTTCCGGGAACCTACGACGCGTCAGCCGAGAGGGAATGATAAAGCAGTTCCGGTCTTGAGTTGTCGTAGCGACCGCGATAGATCATCCGCGCGTCTGTGGGATTCGATGGAACCACTGTACCGGACTCGCGTGGCCTGTTCTCTGAAGTTCAGAAGGTCCTGAATTGGCCACCTTCCCTTGCTGCATGGGCTCAGGGATCTTGACATTTGAAGTCTCATCGCTACTCTAAATATTTCGGCATTGGTGCCAAGCTAGGCACGAGACCGTCAGAAGGTCTGTACACGGTGCGTGCGTTGTCCGGCGTTTGGTTAAGAGGAAGGGGCCTCTGCTCCCAATCAATTGTTATTTTTTAATACAAACAACCCGTCGTAAAAACATCAGAGCGAACTTTCAACAACGACGCTTTTGATCAGCTGATCACGCCGCGGAGAAGGAATGTTCGCTCGCTCCTAGAAAAATAGTGCCTGCAGGCCTACCCAACAGGCTCCAGAGAGCGAATTACGGATCACAGGAAATGGGTGTCCCGTTTGCGAGATCTCGTGGTCTGGAAACAGCTCTCCACTCAAGGTTCTCCGAAGTCCGATCGAATCCGTGGCATATCCAGTCGACAAATAATCATTATTCTCCCTGACCTTTCTCGACGCTAGAGATTCGATGATCGAGCGTGGATTACAACCGGATGAATTCGAATGTGGGATGAGATCTTGAATGAGTTTCCTCATGCTTATAGTAAAAAAAATGGGAGGAAAGCAAACACGCACAGACAGAAAAATCTTCGGATTGAAACTCTGCCAGGATCTGCGAGACTGATGCGCATTAAGTGCCGAGTGAATTTAGATCAGCAAAAAATCAGCGAACAAGCAAAAACGAAGAGAAGCAAAGAAGAAAAAAACAGGAGAATAGCAAAGCGAGACAGTTGACGCAAAAGTTCACACGCGAAGTAGTAGATGAAGGAAAGAAGCCAGGCGAGCAAGAGCAGACGAGCAAGAGTCAGTCTCCTTCTTGTTCACGTTCTTGAAGGTTGCTCGTTTGCGGAGAAAAATGAAATGCCGCGGAAAGGAGAAATGTATACATGAAAACGTTCGTCTCCGTTGAGTCATTGGCTTGGCTCGGTACGCTTCATGAAATATTCCGTACACTGAGATTGGAAGTCCGCTTCATTCCTGGCGGGAATTAGCCAGCACTCTCGGGGCCGTATTCTGAGCAGCACTCGAGACCGAATGAAACTGTTCGAGGGTATGAGAAGGCGGATCATTAGCAGAATTCCCGAGAGACAATGGACCGAATTCGCTGCGCTAATATCTCATCGCGTGATTGTCCAATCATAGATTCTTTCCTTGTCCGGAGAACTATTAGCCTTATCTCATGCAGCGCCATTCATTGACATGAGGCGGGAGCCGTCGATGACGCATCGGATATAAAATGATAACTCTGTATGGATAATGGTATATGATAGCATGTCGCGTCGTCAGCTACACGGCTGCTGTGGAGCGCTGCGAATAATTGGTGCGAGATAGGAATGGGGTGAGATATGAGCGGGGAGAAATCCGGAGGGATGGGATGGAAAGAATGTCCCATAAGGGCTGGAGGTTCCACTTATTAAGAATTATCGATAAAATCGACCTAATTCTATGGCAGTCTCCACCAGAGCAGCCACAGCGTCGAGTCAAGTCCGACAGCATTCCTCATGCTTTCTGATCGGTTCTCCTGATCTCACTCTCACCTCTGTTCCAGGCCGATCCTTATTCACTTCGATTCCATCTCGAAGACAACGAGGAGACGCGATCCATATGGGATCACTCGTTCCACATCACTTACGACCTGCAGATGTTGGCCTCGAAGGAATTGCGCACCTCGCTGCAGGTTGTGAATACCGACGACTCGGCATTCGATTTCCACTTCTTGTTCCATCCGTACTTCAAGGTTTGTCGGCCTCGCGGGTGGATCGCTGCTCATCATCACTGTTCCGCCGTTGGTCCCGTTTCCAGATGATAATTACCAACGAGGAAGAGTCCACATTGTGAGAGGATACTAGACTTATTGAATCGGTCCCACCGTTTTATCCCGGAATGGATATCGAGTTCATTCTTTTCGGAAAGAATCGTGTCAATCCGGTTTTTCCGCTAATGTCCTTACTTTGCATGTCTTTTCTCGAAAGCCGTCCCTCTTTTTTTCCGCAACCAGCGAGAAATCGCGTTTCGTTCCGTCTTCGAAGCCGATCTAATGAACAAATAGCGGCATACATCATCGTGGTTCGATTTATTCTCCCTCCGCAAAATGGGTTCTTTTCTCCCTCATCGGGAGTCACATTTTGATGATATTCGTGGAATCCGTTCGCGTAGTGAAGGAACCGAAGCTCATTCTCATCATAGGAGAATCCAGCTCGATATTCGTAGCTCTTCTCCAGCTTCGCTTCGCTGTGGACGTGGCTCTCACATCCTTCCTCCCTTGCGAACTTGCGAATCATCATGGGCTTCCTTTACGGCTCGAGCCGGTAGGCACTTTGATGGAAAGATAAAATTTCTGCGGAGCGTTCCTCGCAGATAATTACTAGAGGTTCGACCCTTGAATATCAACAATTTTTCAAGATAATGGGAGCGGCGTGTCTTATCACATCCTCTTCCTCGACTCCCTCCTCACACGAAGAGATCTTGTCGCCTGTATCCGAGTAGCCTCGTGTGCTGAAAGAGAATTTCCCTGTCTCGGGCTTATCATGTCAGGCTGTTCAGGTACTCCGCTTGTCCATCAACTCAGTCAGATAGATTATCCGATACTGCAAATGTTGAATCTTTTTCTCGTCTGAGTAAGACACCGGGCTGCAACGATACAGCGTAAACAATTCGGCGACGTTTTCGATAAACTCCTCGTGACTCAAATCATATTATATTCTAACAAACGCGTTGAAGAATACGTCCAACACGAGAACATTGATTCGCAATAGGAGACTATATTCCATGACTTCATCTTCCCAGGTTGACACCGAGAAGTTGACCATTAGCGGCTTCGAAGGCATGGACTACATCGACAAGGTGGGGTTACTTTCATGCATGTCGCTCGATAGAGGAATGAAACACAGAGCTCTATACTCTGAACATCAACTCTGCCATTGAGTGTCACGTCATCCCCTCCATTGATCCGATGCTATTGCTGCTTGCGGCATCTTGCTTGAGACAACAACGTTCTTCTTAGAATTCAATGAAGACAATCTCGCATCAAGTGAATGGTTTCTGCTCCGCTTGCGCCGAACCGTGCGCCGTGGAATATGTTTCACGATATTCTTTGGAATGTGTTTTTGCCTGCAGTGTTTGAGTCAGCGGCGTCAGCGGGGCGTTTCGCTCATCGCTGAAAGGAGATAGCCGATCAGTCATTCTTTGTGTCAGCCACTAGAAAAGTGAAATGTGTCAGTCCGAGGTCTTGCGGACGAGAAATCAGCATCCCAATAAGAGGAGACTCGGGGAACACCGGGAATGCATATCTCTAGCACAGAAATATGGGTTTCTGATTATCGAGCGGAATTCGATTCGGACACGAACAGACTTCATGAGGAGCGCTATAAGAACCGTAATGATAATCATGGTGATGATGAGGTAGAATATGACGACGACATTGATGTGTGCGATATTAATGATAAGGAATCCTAGAATCACTAGCTTCAGGCTGAAATGACGTGCGACAACGGTAGAAGTCGTCGGAGCTTACATTTTTGTTCCTACGATGAAATAATTACCGCAGCAAGCAACGAAATTCGACAGGTCATTAGGCCTCTGTGTGTATCCCGTGACATCGATCGAAGTGTCGGTCGGTGCTGTATTCTCCTCGTAAGGATTACCGCCGTTACGCGCATGGCCGAACCTAGACATTGACCTAATGGCAGTAATTTTTTCTTTCAGACCGACAATTTCGCCACGAAGACTGAAACCCGAAAACTCGTGTCCATCGACAAATTCACTGATTAGTGAGTACCGCCCCTTGAAGATCCCCCGACGTCTATGAGAGGCGGACGAGAACCGGCCCCAGCGAAGAGGAATCGCTTCCTCTCCCGATCTAGTCGAAAATCCGTCCTAGATCAAGAGGAGAATCCCAAAAATTGAAGAAAGTCCGCCGACGGGCTGCTCAGACCCAGAAGTTCTCAGTGTCCTTGGAGCTTTGTCTCACTCAGAAGATGCTTAATTGAACCACGTCCTGATATCGGGATGTCCCTGAAATTTCAGCGTCAAATTTGTCTCCGTGAAACGCTTTCGAAGCATTCCGAGCGAATCGGAGATATCGCAGAGAATATATAGAGATTCTGATCGGGAAAAAAGATGAGACCTCAGGAGAGCCTCGAGATGAGTTCCGCATCGTATGAGCGTTAGGAATCAAGGGTCGTCCGCTCTCCGAGGGGAATGATAGAGGAAACTTCGGCTGAAAATTGTTATTATGGAAGCAGAATAAGTGCGCTCGTTTAAGATATTTGCCGACCCTGAGTTTGACCCCAGATGACGCGCGGCCATTGACTTCTCGAAGTCGCGTCGAATGATGGCGTCGATTCAGAAGATGAGCAGTTGGTGCTATGGAGATTCTCCTCCAGCGCAGAATTACCGCAAGACAATTTGGCACACATTTCCATGAATCAATTCGCGCCAAGCGCATTCTTCCCGTCTTCCGACGTGCAAAGAAAATTGCGAATCTCAGAAAGAGCCAAAGCCCCGCGAATTTCAGAAAGAGCCAAAGCCCCAAAAAGTCAGAGAAGCTTCTGAAGTCAATTTTTTGCATATCCCGGAGTCACAGGAGATTATCAAGATAGTCGGTGTAGTAAGGCGAAAGACGGGTTTTTGGGTTTGAGTCCCGCGTCAGACTTTGTAATTGCGCGGTCAGTTCCCGTGGTCACTCGCTCCTTCCGAGTGTGGTGGCGAGCAATCGACTGCATGATCTTTATTCCCTCCACGTGAAGCTATCAGAAAGGCGAACAAAGTGTGCAACTGGGGAAAGTCAAACTTCGGAGCCTCTTCCACGCCGCAGTGGATAAATGGACCGATGGAAATAAGTTTAATCGGAGCAGCAAGCGATGTCGCCTCGGCGATATCGTGTGAGATAGCTGCGCTACAGAATATGATTACGACCCTGAACCCGTTCGCCAGGAGTCACAACAATTGGCTTTGAGCTTGAAAAAATAGTACGACGCCGACGTCGTACTATGACTACGACATTCGGCGATCTGTATCCAAATCAGTACGCTCCGCGGCTGAGTGCCCTCATCAGACCACAGATTGGAGCAGACCCTGCGAAGTAAATCGGAAAACCCATGTCAGACGGGGGCGGGATACCTGGGGTGATCACTTGCAAATTCCAGGGGAACGACAAAGCACCCCCATTAATCGGCCCTTTCCCTGTGTGGAATTTAGTTGGAGCGAAACGAGAGTCGATGAATTGGCTTCCTTTCCCTTCTAGCGTCTACTCGAGTACCCCTTCAGATCACGTTCTGGATGACGGAAAGAAAAACATTCGAATTTGGAAAAGTGACACGCTTCCCAACACGGGTAATATATGGAGTTCGAAAAAGTTACCTTTTTATGTTTTGTTCATTGTTCTATTCTTCGCCAACCGGAAAGTCTCTGTGTGAGCCCGGGAAACGTGGAATGGTGATCTTAGAAAAAGTATCCATTCCAGCAACGTCACTTCGAATGATCTTTTAGACTTATTCACAGAGAGCGAACGCCTTAATTCCAGTTGTTTGGAATCCGAAGAACATTTGGGATAGATTCGGCTTGGCTCAAGACGAAGACAAAGAATATGTCTGTGTCGAGCCTGGAAAAGTCACAGACAAAGTGAATTTAGTTCCCGGAGCAGGCTGGCGGTGCTCCATGGTTCTCAGCGCCGCCAGAGCATGAGGCTGTAAGTGTCTTTCTCGTTGCTCGATCTTTTCTCATTGGTACATCGCAGCGTGTCAGATGAAGAACGGTTGAACGTCTGAATATCCTTATTCCCCTCTCAAGATTCAGGAGTCCCGGCGGAACCGTGGATATCCGCTAGAGTAGTGTCACACGCTTTGTTCATCCCGAAAGCGTCTCGATCTCTCGAATCCCTGCTCCTGCTTCATCCTCCGATTCAAGAAGTTCCTATTTTCACATCCGTAGCACCAAAGTACCGCTGTCCCCTTCTGAGTTCAGGTACCGGATGCCAGCATCCGGGACGATTGAGGCTCCCGGTCAACGCTGCCATGCTGGAATTCCAACGTGCCGATGAGATTATGATCAAAGTCTTCCTATATTTTCCTTTGGAGGAACCTTTCCCTTCTGCATAATACCCTTGATGAATCAGTTCGAGACGTATTCATGGCTCGACTATGAGTCAATGCTTCGGTTTGCTCAATAAAATCCTGGCGCATAGAGCTCAATTTTGATCTCTCATTCTTCATCTCAATTCGAAAACTGCTTTCCCAGCTTAGTAAATTATCCGGACATTATCATCCCTGAGCCTGCAGGACCCTCTCAGCGACGGACACTGATGAGATCCTGGAATCCCGGAAAATCCCATCGGCTACGATAGCGGGCTAGGACTGGAGTTAGATATGTAGTTCGGAACAGCATCAACCCCCGAGCATTTGGGGAATTCGAACGATCGCAGCGCCGAACCGATGACCTCAACTCGATCGGAACGCACGGAGCGGCCTTCCGTCTGGATTTATTGTCGAACATCAGGAAGTTTCTCCGGAATGCCCCCGACTTCTCAGAGCACGCAATCATTGACGTATGGAATGCGAAGCTTTCGGATCTTTCGGAGCCTTCCGCCGCAACTACGGCTGCTCAATCAAGAGATTCGATCAGGGCTCGTAGGGGACGTCGATCGAAGGGACACAGGAGCTTTCCTCGTCCCAAAGTCGAATATCAAATGTCGAGGAGAGCTCATGGTTCTTGTCGAAACCTCAACGGATGGCTCGGTGCGGGGAGTCGCGCGTCTGATTATGAGACATCATAGCGACCCGAACACGTTGCAATACTCCAAACCATTTGGAGCGGATGCCGGAGAGGTCGAATGAGCGATTGGTGGAGTATACAACAGGGGATGCTCTCGAGTTGAGCCCAAGCACCAACGGAAGGTAAGGGTGGAGAAAGGAATCACGAAACGGCGGATTCCTTGCACCTTGCACTCAAATGCGAGACGCGGGTTTAGAGAAGGGAAGGTCGGCTCAACCCAGCACTCAGCACTCGGAGCCTTCGTTGGAGAAAAATACCTCAGAGACGGTATGGGAACCTTGGTTTTCGCGGGGTCTGTTTTTCGTACCCCAGTAGCGCAAGCTGAGAGTCGGGCTGCTCGACCCCGCCCATGCTGTTCCGCCGTTCTCTCCCATCGCTTATCCGAACATATCTTTCAGTCTTGCTCTGTACCGCTGCTCCGTTACGCGTTCGCAAGAGCATATTACTCGCGAGCACCCTCACGCGCAACCGCTGGCCAGGATTCATTGTATCATACATCAGGAGGCGCTCTGTGGTGAAGTGATACCGATGCGTCATGTTGTCGAAACAGTGACGAAAATCACAAACTTCATCAGAGCTCGCGGCTTGAATCACCGCGAGTTCCGAACATTCCTCGAGCAGGTCGGGGAAGGGAACGGTGAAATCCCTTACTAC
Organism: Galendromus occidentalis; assembly: GCF_000255335.2. Taxonomy (NCBI): domain Eukaryota; kingdom Metazoa; phylum Arthropoda; class Arachnida; order Mesostigmata; family Phytoseiidae; genus Galendromus; species Galendromus occidentalis. The sequence goes on from NW_003804532.1 coordinate 88,254, forward strand.
TCCAATGTTCGTTGGCTAAGTTGCGGACTGACTCTCAAACGTTTCTGGGATGTTTTAGACCACGTGAAAACTTTTCTGCGGCAGAAAAACAATTCATTCGATGAGCTCAGCGACGAAGATTGGCTGACGGACTTCGCTTTCTTCGTCGACTTTACATCACATCTGAATGCGCTCAACCTAAAATCACAAGGGAAGGGTCGTCTGATAAGCGAAATGTACGACTGTATTCGAGCTTTCACCGCGAAGCTGCGACTCTGGCAGGGTGCAATCAGCCGAGGGAGCTGCCCCCACCTCGCTGAAAGGGGAGATCATGGATTGTCTCGCTACGAATCCTTCGTACTCATTCTGAAGAGGTTGGAAACGGAGTTCGGAAAGCGATTCGAAGACTTCCGAATACTCGAAGACAGAATGCTCTTGTTTTCTTCTCTTTTTACCATGGATGTCGCAGCGGCGGCGGATAGCATTAAATTGGAGCTAATTGAGTTTCAGAACAATACCGATCTCCGGAACAAGTTTGCAACGGTAGAGCTCTCCCGTTTCTACCAGTCTTTGTCCCCAGTGAACTATCCGAGAATCCACGGGAATGCAATGAATATGCTGGCCGTCTTTGGGAGTACATATCTTTGTGAACAATACTTCTCACGGATGAAGAACATAAAATCTGCGACGAGGTCCCAGATGACACAGTCTCATCTAGTAGCAGCGTCGCGCATCGCCACGACCTCATTAGAATTGGAGACTTCAGAGGTGATGAAGGTCATGAGGCGTCAGACGTCCTCCACAGCCAAAGAATGACGGGAGAAATATCAATAGTTTTCTTAAGTTAAAGAGGGTTCGGTATGAAATTGCAAAAAAGCAAATAAACTGTAGGCATCTTGTTGTCCGATAGAGCCCCACAAACTGTGTTTTTTCCTCGATCGGAGGTGGAAATCCGATTTGGCCCGCGAACCGCCCCAGCATCCGAAAGTGGCCCGTCACGAATTTGAGTTTGACACCCCTGCTAGTACGTACAATACATAAGTCGCCAAGATAGGCCAACTTCCCAACCCGCCAGCCCCGCTGAACTCAGAATTCTTCCCGCTAAAAATGCGTTCATCAACGGAAACAAGTAGGGCTTGTGGCCAGCTGCTCCCTATTCCCTATCCCTATCCAGCCGAGGCTCACCGACAAATTAGCGTGCCAACCTCCGGGGAGGCGATGAGAGGGGCATGAAAGAGCGGGCGGAAGATTCCGTGAAAACAGCAGATCAGGGAACCGACAATCGGGGTACCGGTGTGGAAGGACGAGAATGACGGCTCTTCGCGGACTCCACTGCGGGAGAGAGAGTTTCTGACGGCAGGCGGCGCTGTCACCGCCACAAAGAACGACAAGAAAGTCGGGGACACGTTCTGAGCTCTGGCGGGTATGTGGTGTGAAATCTTGTGCATCCCGAACCTCGCGATCCTCACCAAGAGATCCATGACGCAGGAATTACCGGATTCGAATATTGGCACCCGGTGAGAGATTTTTCCGTATTTCCGCGTCGTAGCAGACTACTTCTGCGCGGTCGAATTGAGATGAATCAGTGATCAGTGCATCTTCGAGATCCCAAAGAAAAAGTCGATGAGACGACTGTCCCGTCTGTCACCCAAGAATAATTCCGAATATTTTGACCAATGATTCCTCCCCACGGGAGAGGCTGACGAATTCCCGCGCTGTTTACGCTTCGAGTACAGCTACCTAATGCCCGCGCGTCAGATGCAGAGCCCCGCGGATGAGTAGTGCCGCACACATCCATCTCCAGGAGGAACTCGCGTAGGCCGAGCCTTCCGGATCAGGCTTCAACCATTCCGACGCCATATTTGGATCTGTCATGGTATCTCTCGCTGGAATCACAGCAGCGGAACCTGCGTGGCCGCCCGTGCATCCTTTCCAATGCCGTCTTATGCCAAGGCCCCGCCTCTTGATCCTCGATTGAGGACCCTAATTATTCCCCAACAAGAATCATCGATCGGCCTCGGGGATCGATCCCTGGACCTCTCCGACGATGCTTGCGTCTCATTGACTGCGTCCGGCGCGCGCAGATCAGTCGAACAGCTAGCGGGTCGAACTGAACGGAGCACGGATTCCTTCGCTATAGTATCGGATTTCGGTGGTGCCGATCAGTTTCACGATGCTATGCGACTTCCTAGGCTCTGTTCTCCGCAAGGGCATATAATCCGCGATGGTCTCACAAATACATGTCGACCCAATGATTTGGAGACGCGAGGCGCATTCATAGACGATTGAGCCGGATCGTTTCGATGTGACGCTCATTTCTTGCTCTTTCTGCAGGTCACTCAGCTCGATGGGTCTATTCTAGAGAATTCGTCTGCGCTTCTGAGTCAAGATGTGCCTCGGGCTCCCCCAGAACCACCCGAGATAGGGTACTTGAATGAAAGTGGGATCTACCGGCCGGAGCTAAAGAATCACCCGAACAGGAAGATGAGTTCAACAATCGACGTCATCGTTCAATACGAAGAGAACCCTGACCTCGATCGGTTCGCGCGGCTCACGTCGTGCAGACTCGGAGATTTCGCGGACGTATTTCACAAGCTGCTCCGGGAAGTTGGTCCTTGCGGTACTCTGAAATACTTGGAATATCAGCTCGGCTTCCTAGATCAGCGTCGACTCAACTATCCGGCCGTGAGGGATGATCACAATGAGGAGCATGGACTCTTGCTGGCGATGGAATCAGCGAGAGCTAGTTTACTGGAATCGATCGACGCAGTGAAAGAAAACAAAATTGTGAATCCATACGCGGTCCTTAAGGAACGCAGTGATCGTGGAGCCGTGGACGTTCTGGAAATATCGGTGCCTTTGAAGACGGAACGCTTGTTAGATGTCCTTCTAGCCTGCAACAGAGGATTAGCAGAGCTTCGTTGCGTCATTTTCGCCCAGGAAAACAGCTCAGTCATTTCTATGAGTATGCTCTTGGCGACTTTATCACAGGAGCTGCCTGAGCGCTTTGGTTTCATTCGCGTAGGTTTTCTGGCGGATACACCGGGTGGAACGAGCGAATCCGAAGCCGGTCGAGGACAGGAACCGAACGATCGTAGCTACAGGAACGGGTTGTCCACCCTCCGAGATTTCCGGTACTGCCAGGCACATAGGATTCGATCAGTAGAGTCGCCGGTTGGGATCTAAACTTGGAAGTATTTTTTTGGATCCAGGCTGGGAGTCCTGAATATCTTGGTCGCTGCATGTGGTGCCGAGGAAGGTATCGATATGGGTGGGTGCAACCTCATCATACAGACGGACGGAATCTCGAAGCCTGAAACCTACATCCGGTTTCGCGAATCTGTGAGACTGGATCGTGCTCTGTATGTGCTCATGACGTCACAAGAGAACTTTGAAATGGTGAGTGGTCGCGGAAGCTCTGTCAGAATCACCATAAAAAGGAGGGCTGCATTGTCCCGGATGAGCTGAGTTCTCTGAGCGAATGTCTGTATCTGGGACGGCGCATGATCATCCTTCTCTCTCTGAGTACTCCCGATTGTCCTCGCTCTTTCCGCGTCGTTTCCCGTCGGCGAAGGACCAAAGCGATGACGCTCCATTTCTGCGAGGAAAACTCATGATTCCGTTCGATGCATCCCCGTCCCATTCTGACTCCTCTGATTCCAGCAGGTGGATGCACTGCAGGTTAAGAGGATCGGGAATATGGAGTCGCCGATCCCGGCGGAACCAGCAACTCAAGAGTTCGGAGCAGATCGAGGTCGCAGCTCGGCATCCCAGACTTCCGCGAAGTCGTCCGCGGAGGTCGGCGGGACGCAACAGAGACTGGACGATCAGGTAGCGGCTGCTCTCGAGGTTCGCGATCGTGTGTTCGGATTCGACGAGAGGAACAAACAGTCAGGCCCCGCAAGGAAGAAGTGCACTCCCTCAGGCCGCGAAGTGCCCGAAAACTTGGCGATGCTATTCGACGGTCAGCCAATAACACAGAATTCCAGCATCAGGTGCAAACGAGCAGTGTCCCATCAATTGAAGGATACCTGTCACCCGGAGTTCCCAGCGAGAGCTACTATCTACGTCTTCAGAACTTGTCTCGAAATTCCCCTGGAGGACGAGCATTCACATCATAGGACTTTCAAACCGGAGGAGGAGGAACTCTGTTTCGGGCTCCTCACCTTTTCTCCCGACTGTCCATCAAACGTTCCTGGGTTCCCCGTCTTCAGTCGCAACGGTCGCGAGTCCGTTGCTATCGAAACATTACGCGGCGTGGTCGAGACGCAAGAGCTCTGGAGGAGGCTGACCAAGTTCCACAGCTATATTTTCAAGAAAGTCTGCCGCCTCTCGCATCTCGAATACGATCCAGCTGTCGCACCTGTGATCGTTCCCGTCCGCAATGGGAGGGTCGATGTCGCCTTGCTCCGGAGATTGGATCTCGCGCAGAAGAAGCCCTTCACTCTCGAATCTGTGGTGAGCCGGGTGACCGCCGGTACCGAAATGAGCTTCTTCGTCCGGGAAATCTATCGCAGCGGAGGGAAAACGAAACTCTGCCTGGAGAAGATCCCGAGAAGCGCCGGCGGTTCTCGGAACGAGTTCACCGTTAAAACCAAATTCAAAGAATTCTCAAGCACAGAGGCCAGGCTTGCTTTCGCTCCGCGCCTGGAACATTGCGAGGTTGAATTCTTATCAGCCCCTCAATGGAGCAAAGCTTTGACGATCCCCATTTGCATTCATCGATTGGATCGACTACTGGTCGCCGAGAATTTCAGACGAGCCCTCGTGCGGGCGGGAGTCGGCTACGAAGTCGATCATTGGCCGCCATTGGTCGAGGACAGACCTCCGAATCAGGAAGTATCGAAGCCCGAGATCAAATTCACAGAACTCAAGTTCATGAAGGAAATGAAGAACTCGCCCGGGCCCTCGCCGACGGACATCCTCACAGCCCTCACTGCATCTTCCGCCCAAGATATCGTGGATTCAGAGCGTTATGAAGTTCTGGGGGACTCGTTCTTGAAAATGGTCGTTTCTCTGCATCTACTCACCAACAGAGACTTGAGAGATGAGGGTACGCTGACTGCGGAACGATGTCGTTTCGTCTCCAACATGTTCCTACTGTCGATAGCCGTACCCAGGGGAATTCACGAGGCTGTCGAGAGCCGGAAGTTCTCTGTCAAAGATTCATTTCGACCTCCTGGGACGATCCTGACCGCCGCCGTAAATGAGAAGCTTCATCAGCAGCGATACAGGAGTAAGATATGCGCAGATTCGGTCGAGGCTCTGATCGGAGTTTACTTGAACAGATCCGGGCCCATAGGCGCTCTCGACTTTCTCAAATATTTGGGTCTCGAGTTAGGTGATGGGCTCAGTAGGACTTTTTTCTCTCGCTTCGATCTCTCGTATGATCCAGATGAGGGCAAAGACCCGGACGTCACCCGGGCCGATCTCGATTTCCACTCCACTCATTTGGAGCGAGTGCAGGAAATTATCGCTTATAGGTTCGGAAACCCGCTCTATCTCCTTGAGGCAATCACCCATCAATCGTACCAGAACAATAGAACAACTCAAACCTATGCGAGGCTAGAGTTCCTGGGGGATGCTATCATTGACTTCTTGGTATCTTCTTTCATTTTCACCAACAACCCACATCTGAGTCCTGGACAAATGACCATGGTACGGTCGGCCCTCGTGAGCAACGATCAGCTCGGCCAGATCATGATGCGGACCAAGCTCGTGGAATACTTGCTCCATGACTCGCCTTCTCTCAACGAATACATGATTGAGAAAGACGAGAGTCACGCGAAAGAGCTCTGTCCGGACTCGCCGATGACGCAAGACGATCTAGGAGCCGCCGGACTCCTTGTCATTCCTAAAACGTTCGGAGATCTTATGGAAAGTATTATCGGTGCCATTTTTATAGATTCTGGTCTCGATTTCGCTGTTACGTGGGACGTTTTCCGGCGACTCATCTCAGATCCACTCCTAATCGATACTTTGAGGCAGCCTCCACAAAATCTGATCTCGACTCTCCAAGGAAAGTTTCCGGAGCGATGCCGATTCGAGAAGCCTGTCATTCGAGGAGACAATCTGGTAGAAGTGACTCTTCATGTCGATTGCCAGAGTTTCGGCGTTATTTCGACGAATCAAAAAAAGGCTAAACTCATATTGGCCAGTATGGCTCTGAAAGCCTTCTGCGAGGATGGTGGCATCGCTGAGTGCAGTTCCAACGGGAGTCTCCCTAGATTCTCCTCCTGATACCCATGCAGCGGGTAGACTTATGTCTATAAATTCTGAGAGAATCTTTTGAACTTTTAATAAAATCGAGACGCAGAATTCTGTACCTCCCGATTCAGCGAGAGCCTCTATCCGATATTCGAAATAAATCACGGATGAAGCAGATCATCACGGGAGATAGAATGTAGTATTCTGGCGGCGGGGTATAGCATGTTATCATCAGTTATAAGCGGGGTATGAGCTGCCATGTCTGAACTGACACGCGGATCGCCATCAGGTACGGCTGCCATCTTTTAATCGAGCCCCAGCGTTTGATTCCTAGAGTTCGCTTGGAACCGATTGGACTGTCCGACACATACCCCGTACAGGACGATGCGGAGAAATTTCGCCCGTGCATCGACAAACCAGGAACTTGTTCGATTAATGATTTCGAAGTTTTCTGCATGCTAAATGAAAAATTCCATATACAATTGCGCCGGCACATTCTGTGTATACGCCACCTGAATAGATATCATAACAGCGAGATCCATCATCTGACCCTTCTCAACATTCACAAAGCACAGGGAACATCCGAGAATTTGATCCGCGTTGATTAAATGCTGGTTTCGCGAACTGTCTGGTCCTGATCCGTCGCGAGGAAACGATATGTCTGTTGCCCGTCCAACTAGGTGAATTTGATATGAGCACTGACAGGCAAGGAATCCGTATCGCTCCACCGATCTACACCGTCGTCATCCTGATGGGCAAGGAGCTGTCCAGACGATCAATAACGACTCATGACGAGGGGACAATTGTCGAGCTGCGAGGAAAATACAGTCGCATGGCGGAACCACTCAACGTAACTCGCGAAGGTTTCGCGTCGACCAGCTCTGAGGTTATGAGAGCGAAGCGAATGCGGCGCCGATTCGGAGGCAGGACCCGAACTCTCAAGCAGCAGCTATGGGCGAGCAATGTCGGTATCAGGGGGGAATCTTCAGCATATGGCGAAATCCGTCGAGTCGAACGCGAATATTTTGTCGACTTCCATCGTCGGTATCCGATCCGGATTCGTGCAGCACTTCGGATAGTCATCCCGCAGCTCCAACTTGAGCTTCTCAGCAAGGAAGCCTCCCCGAGATGAGACGAAAATTGACACAGATATTTCCGCCTGAGCTCTGTTCCTGACAAGTATGTCTTCCAGCAGCAGATACGCAACTTCCGAATAGTCCGCGTATAGCGGTCCGATGAAAGCTCCTCCGTCCCTTTTGCTGCTTGCTATGCGCACGAAGCCCACGATCGAACCTTCCATGGAACAAACCACAGTAGAGCCGTCGTCATCGTCGATTAGAGTTGTGCCTATCGGGCGCTCGAAGCCATGGAGTCGCGCATCGTATTCGATCAGCCTCCGTACGAGCTCGGGTTTATTAGAATCGACAACCTCGAATCTGAAAGCAGATTTTATGTTATCGCTTGGCAGCGTGGCAGCCCTGCCACCGTAGACGTACGCCGTTCCATTGTCCACAATTTCGAAACCGAGTTTTCGGTACATCTGAATACACTCAGGCACAGCGAAGAGAGCGAATGTTCCCTCGGGGCATCTCTCGAAGAGACGATTGATGATTTGCCTGCAGAGACCTTTGCCTCGATGCGATTCCCTAACACCAATCGAGCCGATGAAGAAGAGCTCGGACGTCTGCTTGACAGCAGCACCGGTCGCGATCAACGTGTCGCCGAGGAAGATACCGAAAAAACCCTCTGGATCCACTAGATGCCACCGTCGCATATGATTTCGTGCCATGTCGAAACCGAGTTCTTCCGTCCAGAAATGCTCGGAAGCGATCAAGTCCTGGTCAGTCAAGTTGCGTAACTGCAGTTGTTGTCCTTCTTGCCCGGATTCCATGGTTGAGCAGATAAATTAGTTCAATAAAATGAAGCGGCACTGACTGAGAGTGCAGCCTCGGCAATGCACGCCTACCCTCTCTCAAAATTCAAACACCGGCGAGGAGGGGAAGTCATGGTAGCCCTCACAATTCCGAGTTCACAGCCGATCGAGCCGTTTGATGTTACTATGACGACCCACACAAGCACGGGAATACTCGTCGAAGTGTTGCGTCGGGGCGTCTCGCGGTGTACGAGATGTTTCTCAGAACTTTTTTCTTAGGGGTATCTGCCCCGGAAACCCTCGTATATGTCTAGTAATTTTTCTCGAACTAGGTTCAGAACCCAAGAGTCTCGCCCTATCAAGGCGGAGCCCTCAGAGCCCGAACAATCAAATTTCTCCTCAATAATCTCTGGATTCGTCTCAGGAATCTCTCTGGAGCATCTCGGAAATTCCACCGCAGACCTGCGGTATCGCGTGGACGCTCCGGAGAACCCGCCTCGAATGCAACCGCTCTATCAATGCCTCCCGTCTCGTCCCCGCCAGAAACGGTCGGGAAGCTGTCATGATATCATGTCTCCATCCACCATTCTGGGCAACATTATGGAAACGTCGGGAGAGAATGAATGAATCCCTCGAGTTCGGGGTCCCGGGAGCTTTCAGTTCAATGATCATGGTTCGCTGACTCCATGCTGATCTTCAGTCTCTCCCGTCAGGTCTGGTCGGGGGAGAAGTCGGGTGCGCGTACGCGCGCGGTGGAGATCATGCGCGACAGAAGATGAAAACATCGAAACGGCCGGATATTCGTGAGATCGGCATCGACCATCTGTTTCAGCCGGATTCTCCTGTATGTTGAATTATTCCTCACCGTTGAATACATCCCGGAATGTCATAATTCTGCCAATCTTCGCGGAAAGGGTTGACAGCCGGAGTAGCTAGCCCAATGTAGAGCTGTCATTTGCGATGGATTCCTTGGTCCGCGATGATCGAGTCCCCATCATCAATTCGGACGCCTCATCCTTGGCCCGGAGAAACGCCCGTGTTAGCCGGTTCCTTCTCGGCTGGATAATGTTTTCACGGCATGAAACTTCGAAATCCCTCTTGAATCTTCCCTGAAGCCCAATCCCTATGATCAAACGATCAAGAAACCATTGCTAGGCAGTAATCTCCGTCGGGGGAGCCGCTCACCCGTCCTGACGTATCCCTCATGAGGCAGAACGGAACAATGTCGGACTCGGCAACCAAGGAATCTCTTCTCGCTCTGGCAGCATTTCTGTGAGACCCCTCCTAAGGTCTGCCCTCAGGATATCAATATCGGCATACTCAGGTCTCGCCTCCATATCTAGAGCATTACGTTCCTCGAGGGATGTCCCGAGGGGTTCTTTTCCCGGCCCAGAGAGTCTTGCGTCCCGTCTGCAGGGTGCTTGCCTTCGGGAATGGCCGTAATTCATCAGCGTTATGCCACTCGAGAAACAGAGAGGTACAGTATAGCTTCGTCCCGATGAAGACGCTGGCTGAAGCGGAAATGGGTCTCAGGAAGGGAGTTGCTTGTGGCGGAATACCTCGCGTATGAGGTCTACGGAAAAGTGACGAAAATATCAGGAATCGTTCATTATAGCGGGAATTGTTTGTGAGAAAGTTGCATTGTATTGCTCTCGCCTTGACCTGATAGCCTTGCATCGATCGCTGAGGGAGTTGTATGTATACAGATACGGAATCAAACCCACGGGGCGGGAGCTGACAAACTCTGCATTCAGACAGAGGCTCGAATCGCTCTGAAAAGCTCTTCATGTGAGCGAGCATCGGGGATCGAAAGTTTCAGGTCGTGAGGAATACCGAATTTTTCTTATGACCACTCCTGAACCGCTCATTCCATTCATAATAACTCCGCTCACAGGGGAGCGTTCTCCGCTATCGACGCTCAAGGATTTACACGAGGCGAAATTCGAATGGTTCGATGCTCAAAGTAAGAATGGACCGAAGATCCGATAAAGCCTGACCATCATCATTGAGTGCCAACAAAATAACCCTGTTGCCTTCCGTGGTCAATTAAGTCCATCCGACCGCGACCCAATTCTCTTCGGGCATTTCTCTTCGATTTCTTCGGTTGTGCTAGCTGTCAGCCATAGTACCATATGCACGGGAGCTCAAGCTCTAGGCTTGGGATCCATTCGCATGAAAGAATCCGCAGATCGACGATGCCCGGAGCTATTGTACGATCCCTTTAAACTCGAAGCCGTCAAAAACGAATTCGTCAGGTTGAAGCAATGTATACAGTAGCGCTTAGTATCGTCACAATCAGGTCACGGGACCTCCCTCATAAGAGTCTGATGCGGGGATACAGCTCGATTACTTCTTTTCGACATCGACCACCATTCGAGAGCGGTCGATCTCGGAGTGTAGCGATCCGGCATTGAATTGTGGATTCGATTGACCTGCGGCTGCCTCCTGGAATGCCGACATCGAATTACACGCGCTCACTCCCTGAGTTCGACGCGTTTCCGGACCAAAAGATGATGACTGCCAATGATTCCACTGTTCAAATTCCACACTGTGATATTTGAAGACAATAACCCCTCGCCCTCGAGGCGATCTCTAAATCAGCGTCGATGGTCACGCCACAATAAATCATGAGTTGGGATGGAGATTTTTCGCGGAAAGAAAGGGCTAAACTCGCGGACAGCGCAAAATTCGATCGGAAGTCGCGGGAGTCGCCGAATTTCATTGAGATTCGCGGAAGGTAGGTGTGCCTCCGATTAATCTCGAGCGTTGCTTTTTCGAGTCCGTCCGGGAAAGGTCTGTGATTATCGGAAATTGAAGCTTATTCGACTCCGGCTGCTTTGGAGTCCAGGGAACAGTCAAGTTGTTGTCTTCACTGCCCTTTCTCGGTGGAAAGCAAATGAATGATCACATTCCTGTCTTTGGAAGGGACCGAATTCGCGAAAAACGCCAGAGAGAGACGAAAACCGCGGTTTCCGCGATCTCCGCGAAAAATCATACAGTCAGTCAGCAGTCAGAGTACGCTATCAACGTGTTCCCTGTGCTCCCGGACTTTCTCTTTCTCCTTCACTCGATGAACCTCGGCGCGAGCTCGATCTACATACTTCCCCACCGGGGATTTCATTACTACAAAACTTGGCGAATCTTCGTGTGTAGCTCAAGAACAAGCCTCGGTATGAAGATTGAGGCGCTTTGAATGAATGGAGGCGAGCGAGAAGTCCCTCCATTGAGACTGATGATGTGCTCTCATCCAATCATGAGAAGAGCTTTCGCTTGGGATTAGCTACTACCCAGAGAGGACTGATATATTCGGTTGATTTCGCTTGTTTTACGCCTCTCGCCACGCCACATTGGAAAAGCCCAGGTGAACGTGTAGCGCTGTCGGTTCGCGTAGTGACCGGAACTGATGCTCTTCGACGACTCGGTATGGCTATTGACCATCGAATCGCCGACTATGGCCTCCTTCCGCGCTCGAATGAGAAGTTTCAGGCGAACGGGAACACATTTCCCAGGACATGCCACGCTTTTGCCTCGAACAGTGCTAGACGATGTCCTCGCTGCCGTCACCCTCCGCATCGAGTACGCTGTAGAAAGTACAGAATGGCACGACCTGCTAGATAGAATCTCATCGCTCTGACAGTCCTGTCACCGTCTATTGCTCCGAGTTTCATTCTGCACTGAACAATCCCCGTTGATGAATGGCAAACACAACTAGTACGAAGCATCTCAGAAGTGCTTCATGTCATCCCACGCCACTCCATGATTCCTTACCGCAAGCCTGATATCTATGATATCCCTCTCCCTCTCAATTATCATGAGGAAAAGAAAATTCCTCTTCATAAGTGATCACGAATAATTTATTACTGGTCATTACCGGATCACCTTCCAAATGGCATGATCCGGAAACCCCGTGAAATTGTTTGCAGAACTCTATGCGAGCGGAAAGAAATCTTCAGAAGCATTCTCGAGGGGAGAAATTCAATTCGCATGAGTTCACGACGCTCATAGATAAGCTCCCGTGATTTTCGTATACGCGGGTTGTTTATTGACATGACGGCTTATTGCAAAAAAGTCTCACTCCAAGACTTTCCCAAGATTCCAAGAACTGTTTCCAGCTGCAGACGAATCCACGCGCTTAGTCATGCCGTACGTATGCAGAATGGCGCAGTCGCAGCGAGGATCAACTTTTGCCCAAACATTCTCACACGACTTCAAATTCCTGATGACGCAACGTTATTCCGATTATGCCGTGTCCAAGCAGAGAAGATTCTTTTTCACGGTTTCTGCTTAGTGAGTAAGATACGTAGCGAATTCCATTCGAATGGCTTCTTCCCTTGTCTCGCGGGATGCTTCGGCGATGCGTCATGAGTTATCTAACTATCTAGAAAGTGACGCTTTGATGGGAACCATCATGTATACCTTTGTATAACTCCCTTGATCAAGTTCGAATCATGCGGGAGCGTGAAGGCGACTCGATACCTTGCGGAGAAGCTCCCCACCGATGGTTGTAAACGAGAAGACCTCGTCATACTTCCACTCGCTCCTCTCTATCTCTTCACGATACGTTATCGAGATTGTCGAGAAAGATATGAGTCGAATGATAAACGCCCGAATCAAGCAGAATACCGCCTTTTAAAAACTCGGAGATGTTCGATGACTTCGTAATGACGGGGGCTTCCTCATTGAAATGGATACGGATCTCTCGTCTGATGTCCTTTCACAGGACCCCTCAAGGAAGCCCAACAAGGGCATTCGAGCCATTGTCCTTTCGTGATTTTGGCATATCGAAAGGAACGAATGAGTCAATGGAGTCTAGAACGATTCTAGCCTGCATTGTGGTACATAGGACAGACTTCTTGGAATCCAGGAGAATCGAGAGAACGAGAAGCAATCCAAGTATTCCCTGATGGAGTAGGAACCGACCGACATATAATGCGCTCCGAGTCTGCCTCGAGCGCATTCCCCAAGGAAGAGGGCCTCCACGACCCGCGTTGGAGAATCTTTACAGTGTAGATTCTTCTTTTCCGTCTCATACTTGTTGGAGCTGTGGAGAATTCTAGGATCGATTGATGGGTGTACTTCCCGAAAATCGTTCCGTTCGGCATCGCCCTTCTCCCTTATCTGCCTTCTAGCTCACAGCGGAGTCACACGCATCTAGAATTCGGTCCTGGATCGGACATGGAATGAACACACGACCCCGAATGGCTGCTGGGAAAGGTTCGCCAGGAGAGTTGATGTCTTCGGCTTCATTTCGCTGTAGCGACGGCAGCCACAGCCGCAACTGAAGGGGTCGGAGACTCGAGACATAAACTGCGCGGCCCTAAACTGCATTGGTGTGGCCCAACGTGTGTCTAGCCGCGTGTTGGTCGGTTGGTTGGCTGCTCGGATGCTTGGCTGCCGGTCTGTCGGACGAATAGATGCTTGGCAAGCTCACTCCCTCTCCATCGACGACGGCAGGAATAGCAGCGGTGGTTTTCCTCTGGATGTCTACGGGTTGTTCAACCCATCGTCATGGGCTGAGAGTCAATGATCGAATCGCTCTTACTGCAGACAGAGATCACACGTGCGAGGACAGCTTTATGCTTCCGATCCAACTTTGCTTTCGGGAGACAACAATGGCTCAGAGAACACAGTGGTGATTCTGCCAGGGCCACTTTCTCGAGCTTGTCGTTGAGAACATTAGGGGGGGAATCGACACAACGATTCTTCCCATTTTCTCGTCGTTACGAAAACCGCTGCAAAATATCACTTTATTCGGGAAGTTCCCAGACTTTGCGGTCGGAACCCCATCTGAAAGGAGAGAAATACCGATTCCGTACACTTGGCACCCTTTCGCCGTCTCGACAGAGGGAAGATCGGACCTCCAAGATCGTATCGTTTGCTCGACTTCGGAATCAATGTTCCGTAAAACTCAGACGGGAAATCCTCAGCTGGGTCGGCATCGCGGTACCGAACACTTCTATGCATATCTGCGTCCAGGACTGGCAGAATAGAGGCATGCACTTCAGGCTTGAATGAAATAGTTGCAAAATGAAAAAACGTTGCCGGCTGACTGACTGAAATGTTCCGGCGGTGCACCGCCGTCGCCATCGACGCCGACGACGACAGCGCGGCTTCAATTCCGCATTCCTCGAATTCCAGCATTCGAGCCGCGGTTTCAGCCGAGCAGATGAATGCAAGCAAGTCGAAAGACAAACGTAAAAAAACTATACATATTTGCTTCTCAGACGATTGCTCGTTTCACAGCGAATTTCGTCGAGCGAGCAAAACTGCTTTGCATTGCATCGTCGTGAAATGTGATGAAAAAAAAATGCCGAGGAATGTAGGCGTTCTAGATAGAGCACGCTAGAACACGGCATTTCTTTTCTCCGTAAATCCCTTCTGGAACGCACTCCTTCGGGAAGAGGACTTTGATCACTATCCGATCACATTCCGAACGGTAAGTGTTGTACGAGCATGATCTCCGTTATCGCTGACGATGGTCCCATGTGTGGGGCGAGAGCATGGCTATCCCATTCCTTCCACGAACTCAAGTCAATTTATTCATATCGTTCTCACTCGATTTGTTGTCCTCTTCATGATGGGGTGCTCAACCTTTCTCGGAGTTACGGATGATGCAATGCTTCCGAAATTCGGCCAAATGAGTGAAATAATAGAAGCCAGAATGAGCCTCCTCTCATTGGGATTCATTTTCAAACGCGATGAGACATCTCTCGAGCTATGAGGAGCCTTAGCCGGCCAATGGGCCTTGTGATCGCTTCTGCTCTTCAAGCTTCTCGTGACACGTGATGACGGTCTAATTCCTGATCTGCCATGACTCGAGAGTGCGGAACGCGCAGAGTGACAAAGATCCCATGACCTGCGTCGGAAAACACGGTAGCCTCCAATGAGTTCAACAGATCGACTCGGAGTCTCATGAAGGGCGTGAATTGAACTCGGATACCCTGGCCGTATCCCCTCAGCCGGTCGCTGCAATGAATCGCGTGTCTACCTCCACAGACCTTTTTGGATCCGAGATCGTATGATCAAGTCTTAAGCGGGGATGCGCTTGAGACTCGTCCGAAAGCTCGATGATGAATGAGGGATGAGAGGTGGACTTTGTTTATTGAATTCTTCTGTAATTCCGAGATGAAACAGTTCTCAGAGCTCCCTTCCACCTTCCCGCATTCCTTGTTTACCTCTCCGTCAGCCCGGTAGTCACATCCTGCTTACCTCCCTGCATTGATTGATTGATTCGGACGTCTCCACTCGCAAGAAGCTGTCTGTCGCACAACGAAAATTCGGACCTTATGGTTACGGATGGTTTCTGATTGAGGTCGATATCCGATATCCTATCCAGCAGATTTGCTGGGCACGCCGAAATTGATGTATTTTGTCAGTTCGTCTTGTTGAAAGTGGATCAAGCTGCTCGATTCGAGGTGGATTTTCTGTTTCTTCAGAACGTCGATAAGTTTCATTTGTTTCTTGATCAGAGCCAGTAGTTCAGCTTTCTGTTTCTCCAAGATCTGAAATACGGACCTCGTTTCGTTGACTATGTTCGGACTCGACTCCTAACGCCCATGACCATGGATCCGAGTGGGAGATAGATTCGATCCTCGACTCTGACATCAATTTTATTATGCTTATTACACTCATCACTTCTTGTAATAAGTCATGCTACCACTACTACCCTACTCTACTGTTGTAACTCCGCGACTCTCGATTTGGATTTTTCCGAACAAAATCGATACCGAGCGACATCCTCGCGGCTCTATATCCGCGCAGACGGGAGGAGAGAAAAAACGAGCAGAAAAGCAGAAATCGGAGGGAAATTTTTCTTGCATTGTTGAAATTTCACTGAAGACCCGCATTCGGGCCGCCATTAGCTCTGCGCGAAAGAATTCGCCGACCGACCGGTCGGCCGACTGGTTGACGGCCGTTGTCCGAGCGAGTTCCGGATGCCAATAACTGGATCGTGGTCAACGACGTCACCAGATTTATATTAGATTCCCGCTGGAGCTGCCATTCCAGCGAATTCCCTCACAGATCCGAAATCTCTGATACGGTTCGTTGCCCGTCCATCAACATATGGGCATGCATAGGAGAAAGTCCGCAATAGAATAATTACGACAGAGAGATGACAATTCCTCCTCGGGCTCGTCCCTCCGATGCCCCCCTCCCCCCGATCAATCGGAGGGGCGAGAGCGTAAAGGAAAGTGGGGTGAACCCCGGATCAGAGGATACACCTTCCTCCCCGGAAATTCCTCGATCTTCCTCCTCGCTCAGGAGGGTGACCCTTCCTCTTGCATCTTGACCGGATTCCTCGAGTGATGTTTTCAAAGAGAAGCGTGGCATCCTCCTGGGAGATGATGCCGACCGGAGAACGATAGGCGAGTCCGAATTCGTGATCGGACGACGCGAGGATCTGGAAATCTACGCGCATAGAGGTCCAGTCCGACGTCAGAGAATCTTCCTCCCCATTGGGAACGGTATGCGAATCTCAGGTCGCTTCGCTCAGGATCCATGTCTGTTCAACATCCGAATAATGTGACCAGATCGGAATCAGCATCGAGAGCCTCCGAACATGCATGGACGTGAAGAACCCCGGGGCTCGAATGTCATTCCACGCCCCGGCAAGCGATCTTCGCAAGACGGGCTTCCCCACGCTTAGTTCCCGAAGCATGCATTGACTCGATCCGGTCAAAGAATCATGCTCTGATTATTCCGAATATTTACCTGAACCTTGTCCAGTAGCTCGGTGAGACTCCTATCTCTCGCGCCGGAGTCCTCCATAGAAGACCTCAGTATCTGGAGCTCTGTTTGGCATCTTGACAGCTCAGCTTCCAGGTCCGCTGTGGACCTCCCGTGGGAGTGGGCCATCTGCGAAAATCATGCTTGAGGTTGAGCCCTCGTCATCAGGAACGTGGGTAGACCCAGAATCTGGAATCGTCATCCGTGCTATCCTAACCTGCTCAGCTTCCATGTCGACGCTTCGGAGCAAACTGAGCATAACTTACCTCCGAGTCTCCGAATCCGAAGCCAGCCGCTGTGAATCGCTGTCGAAGGTCCGCGGCAGCCGAACGCAGGGTCGTTTCCGCGGTCGGGCGCACTCGACGTGATCGGGAAGCAAGCGAAAGGTCGACCCATGGCGTGGTGCCATGGAGACCGTCGTGTTTCGGGTTCTAATCGAGTGCTGCCATCCGAATTTCGAAAACACTCGAATGGAGATACGGATCGTTTCAGATTCGCGCTCGTTCCTTCATGAGGGGAAATCCCGGATCTTGAAGAAGGGTAGACAGATACCTTCCCAATTTCAATTGTCTGTCAATGAAGCAGCGGCGTGATGTCTACTTCGAATTGAAACACCGAGCTCAATAAGCAGCTGGTCGGAGATTGATGCTATCGACGCAGTCTTCTGACGGTCCGACATGAATATTCTCCTTGCATTAATTCACGCGATCTGATCACAGAGAGTAGGAGCGCTCCGGATCGGACGAGCTGTCAGCATTGCTCTAGTCAGTGAAGACGCGGGGAACTCGTTTGAGCAACCTTAGTTTGCATAGTTACCGTCTGATCCCCGCCAGAGTGATTGATTGATCGAACCATCGGTCCACTCGACCTTGAGGGGGAAGGCCTAGAAAAAGACCGGGACATATACGAAGAGAGCTCCTATCAATTCATGAAGATCCATGCCGCCTTGGCCGAGCCCCGGAGGGTCGAGCTCGACTACAGGAACCTCTCTGGGTTTCCTCGCTGGGGGTCAGCGTCGGGAAAGTTCCACGTTCCACCTGACTCGATCCCACATCTTTCACCTAAAACTCTGGAATTACGAATTCCGACTTTGACTGTGCACGTTAGAATAGCCTGGAATAACGTCATCTGTCCCTGTTCCGTTGCTGTACCCGCTCAGCGGTCGGAACAAATTGAACTTCTCGAGCTGAGACCCGGGGCAGGTGAAATTTCTCTGGGCAGGTGCTCGATTGTTCACGAGCTTTGTGTCACAAGTCCCGAACGGGGGTTCCTTCATTGTTTTGACCGATATCCGATCGACATCGGTGGGAGGAGGTCGGCTGTGATGGGACGGGACACCTACGTCCCTGGCTGAAAATCGACGGTGTTCCGCATCTCTATCTTATTGATAACAAGAAGGAGAACAGCACTGAAACTGCTGTGCAGCAGCGGAGCAACCGGTGTGCATCGGGGAGCCTGGACGAGCTATTCAGTCGGACTGATGTTACGCCCTCAGATGCATTTCCTCCGGAGACCGCTATTTTTCCACGAATTTTGCTTCGAGAAGCTCATCTATGCGGAGCTACCTAGTTCTTGGCCATCTTCAGGTGCGGTGGCGACAACATACCTCAACGGGAGAAATTTATCGCAACGGAGGGCGTGGCTTATTGTACTCGACAAGCTCAAAGCCTGCTGCCCACTCGAGATTATTTCACTCAAGCTTGCAGTCCGCTCAGCCACGCAGTCGAACTTTGCTTATTTTGCCTTGAGTTTTTTCATTTTTCTCCCGCTAAGAGATTGTTGCATGGTGCACCTTGAACTACACATCAAGCTCGAGCAGTAACTAAAAGAGTAGGATAACTCAAAGGTCACTCTGGTATTTTGTGCGAGTCACGACGCGTATTGACGTCTCAGACGACGTCGTCGATCGCCACTAGAGAACCGACGAAGAGAATCTTCAAACGACCGTACAACGAAGGAGTGGATGACCGAATGGAGAAATGGATGAATGGGTGGCTGGATTAATTAATGGAAGCCATTCGGTTTGAACTGGTCCATTGCTTGCGAGAATGGCATCAGCGGCAACTCAGTGGTAGACATGTTTTCCCTGCTTTTTCACTTGGGAATGTGCGTGAAAAAGAGAAGCAGCGGCATTGGTCTTAGCATCTTTCAATGGTGGTAGCTAGCCGCCGAATGCAGCCGCTTTCTTGGGAATGGATTCTGATGATTAATGCGTTCGTTCGGAGGCCCAGAACATGAACGCGTTCTTTTTTCTAGAGACAACTCGGAGGCCAATGTTAGGGCCTTTTCTCTCCCCAAGACAGCAGAGGCAGAAACAGCACGGAGCGCCGTGGAACTCCTTTGCACTCGATGGAAGCGAAGCGAACATCGAGAATTTTTTTACGTTCTCTTGAATTTGATTTCTCCGAACGGAATTTGGATTTTTCTCACTTCACCTAGGGGAGTCTACTTGGTCGTGGCCGCCGAGCGCATAGTCTGAAGAGGGCACGGACCGAACCGCTACAGGATATGACTGTTTCCGACTACCACCACCAGCAACCAGAAAGTCAAGTTACCGAGCAGACAAGCGACCGGTCGACCAGGGAGTTTTTACGTGAACTACACGTGTAGCTTCTTTATTTTCATTTCTCTCTTGGCTGTGTTCTTCTAGCAGCCAGTTGAAACCTAAAACTCGAATCATACGGGAAAGAATTCGACCCATTTCCTTGGTTTTTTTCTTCATTGCTGGACGGCAGATAAGCAGCCAACAGCCAAGCAGTCAGATAGGAAAGTGTGTCGAGATTTTACGTTGCTGCTCTGTCCCTAGGAGTATCATCGATATTTCTGGTTGGGCGGAGCTAGCGGCGGCAGCGTTGACGTCACGCTTTCTTTTCCAGTCGGCGCTTCGGGAACGTTGGACGCATATCGGGGAATTTCTCGTTATTTTCGGACTGGAATTAAAGGTTCGCCGTTGGAACGGTAAAGTTTAAATCCCGGCGCGTCCATTTAAACAGTGAAATGTTCACTCGGTAGGCGATGGCCTACATTCTGAGAAAGGAAAGGAGCGTAAAGAATTCTCTGAATCTATCGTCGCGCCGGTCAATGCGTAGTTTTTCGATTTCCAGTCTGATTCTACTTCTTGATTTCGATGTCATCATGGAAGAGCTTCTCAGAGTAAAGGAAAACCGGAGGATAGGCCCACCTTTGTCAGTGAGGAAATTTCACCAATTGATCCGAGGTCAATCATAGTTCATCCTAACTTAGTGTCCTCTGATCACAAAGCTTCCTTTCATTAGGGAGGGACACAATTCCTTCTTCGAGCACGAGACCCGTTCCTGCTATTCAAGAGATTCGAAGCGAAGCATGAGGCTCTTGCACCGTTTATAATAGTCTTCTAATCGCCTCATCTTTTCCTGGTTTGTTTGAAACGTCGACTTTGGTCTGGACCATGGAGATGGAGTCGGTCATTCCTTTTCGAAAGTCGCTGGCAAGAACATCTAGCCTAGGAAGGATCGTCTCGATTGGAAATCGGTTGAAAGTTCACAATCCGAGAGTCTCTCGTGCTCGATTCTTTTTCATTGATCACCCCATTGCCCAAATGCCGACGAACTTAACTGAATTCGGGGATCGCGTCTCGAACAGTGGGTTACTGCTCATTGAGTCGATTGATTACTTCCGCGTGTATTATAAGAGACTCCGGCGTCTACGGAATATTCCGAAGATCTACTCTTCGAAATTCAAGAACCAACATAGGCGGACGGCAATGTGAGAGAATCGCAGGATATAGCGAAGAGGAAAAAGTCGAAGAGCCCTTAGCTTCATTTAGGGCTGATTCGTTTCATGGCATTGGCAGCAAGCTACGCTCCTGACCGGTTCCACGGATGTTCCGTGTGAAGTTGGCCATTTTTTTCACTTTTCTTTTTCCTTCTGACGTCAAATGAAACGCTCACTACATCGCATAGGATCACAGGCGGGAGTAACACATGCTGGTGATCATGCGGTTGCTGGCGGCTGACGACAGTGACGGTGAAATGGCACAGGTTGTGATGTAGCGGTTGAGCGATCAGACCTTTGGGAGCCAGGCAGCGCAAGGCTGATAATAAAGCATCCTCTGCGACTCGTGGCTGTGGTGGCAGTGCTGTCGCTACCAATACCAATTCAACAGAACTACTGAGACGTTAAATCGAAGCCTGCCCGTGCTTCTGTCTACCGGCTCGCACACTCGCCCTGCATTTTGTCCGCTGCTAAGAAGTGCACGATGCCACTAATGACGTCCGGGGATTCACATACCGCAGCCGACAAGATTGCTTGGCTCATGATTGAATGGACAAATATACATCGATCGGAGCGACCGACGTTGAATGAAAGAACGGTTAGTCGACCGAATAGTTAGGGATGTGTGACTCCGTATGACCCTCACGAACGCTCGTAGAAAATGACTTCCGTCTGAGACCTGTGATTGGGGAGGGAAAAGAATGGCAGCCGCGGAGGTTATCCCCTCGGTCTTGGTCCCAAGAAGAAGGGAATGCTCGTTTCGAAGACTTCTTTGACAGCCTGGGCTGTGTATTGTATATCATCATGTCAACCTCAGTCGTGGGGGGAAAGAATAGAAGACGGCGGCTAGACAGCTCCATGAAGGAAGTCTTCCAGAAGGAGTTTTCCGTGCTGATAACGCTCGACTTCTCCGCGTAATCCTGAAACCTGCTAGGCGATCGCTTCAGCTCCGAGATTATATCCAGCATGTCAGGTCTCCTTCAAGGATGTGATTTTTCTCGCCGCAGTGCGTCTGCTTCCTCTCATCTTCCTTCCGTGATCTACAGAAACTCTCCTACGATTCTAATAGTTCAACCATCAAACCACTTTGACCTTGGGTGGCTGAATGGTTCCGTGGAGGTATTGATTCGATGATGCATCATAGGAAAGGTCGAGGATACTTCCTTGCTCATTTTCCCGAAAAAGTCTTCCGGATCTGACATATATTCGCCCAAGTTGAACATTCCGCCAAGGAGGATCAAACTCCACTGCATTCAAGAACTTCAGCAGGACGGGTCCTCTCGTGAACCGAGGGTGTTGAAGAGAATAAATGAGCTTCCCTGGATCATCGTCGTCGACGAAGGGGAGGCAATGAGTTCAACAATATTATCGGAACGAAAAGCTCGTCTCGCAGACATCAGGATCATCAACTCCTCGCGGGGCTGTCAGTAGTCTTTTTGGTTGGTTTTTCTTCTGTCTTTCCCTTGAACTTGAGAGGATTTAGCTCTCGAGCCATTTTTGAAGCGATTGTTCACTCAAGTCATGGAAGAACGGTCAACAATTACAAGGCGAGTAACAATGATAGATACAACAACAACGGACGAGCTACGACAATAACAACAATAAGCAAAAGAAAAACTAACACGAAACAATAAACGAACAAAAAGCATTTGCACTTGAAGAGCCCCCTTGCCGCTGCGGCAGTCGTTGTCCAGACACCGCACTTCTGTTGGATCCGGATGAGACCGCAGCTCAATCGATGACTTTCGTAACTTGTCAGAAAAACCCAAATGGAATATATATTTAAATTTCTATCCACGGGTCCACAACGAGAACAAAACTGAGTGCGCGAACCGATCCGGATGCGGCCATCGACACCGACGCCGAACTCGACGCTGCATCGCTCTAGTTGCCTTTAGTGGTCGAGCTTTACAATCCTCACGCTGCAGTTCTGACTGACTAATGATCACCGCTAATACCATTCAGCCAGACCCCACACGCTGTGCGTTATCAACTCGATTTCGGTTTCAAGTTACGTAGTTTCTCTGTGTTTTTTTCCATAGCTAGTCGCCCAACATCGACTTGCTCCCCACTAGAGGTCACGGGAGCGCAGCTCGTCAAGCACTCTGGATGGTTTCGTATGCTGGAAAAGACCAAAGTGGATCAAAGCCTCCATCCTACAGTAACACCGAATCCCCATCGAGAGAGTGGAGGCATGTGACGATTTCACACAGGGCTCCGGTGATCTATCGAAGTTTGTCCGCATGAAGGCTTGGAAAACTAGCTGCCGATGAGGAGATCGGGATGGAAGAGACACCATCGATGGACCGGGAAAGACTCCGACGTTGCATTCGAACAGCGCTTGTTTGAAAACAATCGGACCTATGAATGTAGGTCGTCAGCCACAAGTTTGGAGTCTCCGGTCATGCATGCTACCTTATTCTTCCTCACCGCTGAGAAAAGCGCGGAATCGCTCTTTCCTCTCGCGGTTCCGACGCTCGAATGATCGAGTTGTTGTTGATTTGAGCGACGCGAAGTCGACTCATGACTACCTAAGCCCGATCTTCAAGGATCTACGCAGATTCTCCAATATTGATATCGGATAATTTCGATATCGACCCGCTCAAGTCAAACGAGCTGGGGGGATTTCGTCCAACAGGGTGCTCAGACAGGGAGACCCCGGAAACAGACGAGTCGAGAAGCCGACCTGGATGACCCAACTTGGAGCTTGATTTATCAGAGCTGCTGTACTTCGGCCAGATCACTCTCCGCTCGCTTGTGTCCTAATCGTCTACAGGTATCGGCCCATTGGAAACTCGAGACGATCTGGATGATTCACGGAACAATTCTCGACATGCAGCCTCGGCTGCTTAAAGAATGACTCGTCAGTTCCCGATTTCTCCGAACCTCTACCCGCATTGACCGCCGTCAGATGATTCGAAAAAGAAGGAGACGAATGCAGGATCGAGTACACGGTCTTTTGTTCCATCACGGGTGACAACGGCTGAAGCCAGAAACTGCTCGGGCTGGCATGACGATTAAGTCCAGAGCACCACGTTATGGATGATATTTCGAAAAGAGCGTCGATGATTCGCCAATTACCCGAGTGATTATCGGATTAAAAGCATATCTCGATTTCCATGGGGGATTCCCAAAATGCCTCCATGAATGAGCATTTCTGTTAATCCTTGAACCTCCGGTCGCCTGACTGAGTGAGACTCGGAACTGAATCGTGGGAAACGCTCGGGAACGCTGAGAAAAGCCGCTATACTCGAGAGCCAAGCTTGGATTTCCGAGAAGAGAGACGCGGGTGTACGCCTGTCGGTATCGGCACAAGCATTTCAATGTTACTGACGATTCCCGGGAACCGAAATTTCGTGCTCAGCACGCACAGTCGGATCGCAGTGAAGAATCAAGCCATAAGTTACCATACTTGATGAGATGATTCCAGATAGCCTCTCGATGATCGTCATGTTTCAAAACTCGAAACACAGCGCGAAAGGGTGGGTGTGAATCACGCCGGCTACCCGAACGGGATCTCGGATCTCGATAACGAAAAGAAAACAATCCCCGAACAATAACGATGACTGCAGACATCTGATCAAGCTTCCCAAACGCCGCCGTCGGATACCTAGCGAGTGAGCCTATGGCTCCATCATTTGAGAGAAAAGGTTCCAAGTTCTCTTTCTCTTCCTCCCTTCGGCCGTGATTTACAGCGTGGTGAACATCTCTCGGCGGACAATTATTCGGAAGACGACCCTGCCTGAGCCTGAGCTCTGGCTGACTGAGGGAGGATTCCGCACCGACGCTGGAACGTTGTGTCAGCCGAGATTTGCCCGCGAGCTGATGCGGTTGCGACCGAGCGACCTGTGCATTGTGTTTTGTCAATGAAGAAGCGAGTTGGCCAGAGTAAGTCAGCAACCGAGCCCGCTGGCCGGCCGGCCAGAAGCTGGGGCCGGAAGTCACTCGGCAAGAAGCCGTCGCAAAGAAATATATCACCTTGACAGAATAGGGTTGTGCCCCTCGACTGGGTCTTCGAAGATAGCTGACGACGTCCCTTGCTCAGACGACTGCTTCTTCGACTTGTTCTTTTACAAGTCAGCAGGCAGGCAGGGGAAAGGCGGGCAGGCAGGCAAACATGGCTTTGTTTCATTCATCAGCGCGTTTCTCGAACGACTGAACCATTTAAAGGAAGCTCTACCCAATCAGTTGTCTACCGTTCTCTGTCTCAGAACGAGAATCCACTGCATGCCCGCCTTTTACAGTCTGCAGAGTATCCTGAGCGTTTACGACTGCGCGAGATCCTTCGTGAGCCTGTCACTCAGCGAGCCTTTCGAGCGGCGAGAGATCCAGGCGAGCTGGGTTTGTCAGCCTCCAAAGCTGCTTGGCGTACGCTCGTGAATATCGGAACGTCCATTCCAACCATTCAAGTCTCGTGTCGGGGGTGGGAAGATTCTCCGGTCGACGAGGAGGAAAATTTCCGGAACCGCAAATCTGAGCTCTTCGAGCCAGCGAGAGAGATCCTCATACGTATTTGCAAACGTTGCGGTCATAGTGATTGATATCGGAGATACCTCTTCGCCGACCCAAGCAATGACATCGGGAAACACTGTCGAACATATCAGAGCACTGAAGCAGTGAGACGATTGGGCTCAGATCCCCGATCCCCAGTCGAATGACAAGATGTAAAGGCGTGTTCGCTTCACGACATCCTCCCGGGTCATGAGATCAACAATAATTGTCCGAGGCGAACGTCTTGACCAGCTGTGGATTTGCCAATTCGACGCAGACGCCCATAGATGCCGTCAGCGTTGAGCGACGTAAGCGAGGAGTAGATGGGCGTCGGTCGCGCTGACGTCGAGTGCACACGAGCTCGCTTACGTCAGTCGGGGACCTCGTGAGCGGCGTCTAGAGAGGCGAACGCACGGAAAGCGCATGCATTGGCTGCGACCTAGAAAACGGCGGAAGAGCGGACGCGAATGCTTAACAACCCTTTTATCATCCACGAAGTGATTGAAATCGAGAGATTCCTCCGCTGCGAGATGGGGAAACGGAAAGACTCCCGCCAGAAATACGAGCAGCAGCGTCGAGAGGACAACAACGTCATCATGTTTCAAGTAATCGAGAGTCAATCGCTCTGGGAGCCATCCAAAGAATCTCGATGAAAACGTGAAGATGACTTCTCGTGAATTTACGCTGAACGAAGATCTGATCCAGTTCCCCGTCCGAGGAATGCTGGCTCGAGAGCTGGGAAAAAGTCGTCGAGGAACAATTGATTTCCTTCCACACTCCGTCCTGTCTCGGCGCATTCTCAATGTCTCGGAAAACCATTCGCACACCGTTCTCATTCGTCATGCCGCGCCGGTCTCTCGCTCCGTGACTCGTCGCTCTCGATCTTTAGTCGGTGACCACCAACGAGCGAAGTGGTAGAGCTTGTTTAAGGTTCGAATGAAGACCAGATCGCAGATTATAGACATGTCGAGTGTTCTGGCGTGTACTCGATGCGAGTCGAGCCAATTGGCGTCTTTCTCGCATTTTCAAGTTCCTCTTGTTTGGTCCACGGAAAACCACGAGCAAGAGGGGGAGGTAGCTGGCGGTGGCAGCAGCGGCGGCGGTAGAGGCAGGGGAGGCCCTCGATGTTTAGGAAGAAGGAGCGGATGAGAAGAAATCTCCGATGGATTTCAAATTTATTACCGCACAGGAATCACGTCTTCTTCGTCCTCTCCTCTGCACGCTCTAAAAGTCCGACCATCGACACGAGCATCGCTGCCACCACTAAACATTTGTTGACAAAATTATTATTCGACCCGCTAAAAAAAAGACGACAACAACAGAAGCCTGGAGGTTTCTCAGCACAAATGCTTCGCCTTTTCTCTTCCTCGTCGTCTTCCCGTTCCAAGGATCGGTGATGAAATCTGCGCCCCTAGATATTCGAAACGAATCCTTCGAGCATCGACTGATCGAAATTTCAGACTTCTCCGTTGGGGAAATCGTGATATCAAGAGGATTTCAAAAAGAGGGAAATACAATTTCTTCTTTTTTCTATCCCATCCTTTTCTTAGATCCTCAATCATTCGGAAACCAGTCTTGCGGTTGTGCAACGCTCCTAATGATACGACGGGTTGAAGAAATAGCTTGAGAAGCCTCTAGTAGTCATGAAGAAACGGTATTGACTGAAGAAGGGGTTGAAGGGAAAAGGGCAAAAATATTTAAAGAAAAATCCTTGAGATGACAGCAATGGCAACACGCTTCTTCCTCGTAAACCATTTAAGGAACCGAAGAAGCCCACTGCACTTCAACGCTGCAGGGGGTGCGAGGGTGGTTGCTTGCTCTGCTTGCCACGGCTATAAGTATGCTACCTTCCTCGTACGGAAGATGGGACCACGCTTTCTACGCCAAGGCACATTCAAGCGTCTGAGTCAGCACTTTTTCCATTGTTCATTGCGATTGGTCTTTCTCGGAAGCACTAAGGAACCGTTGTCAAGCTAGAGATTGAAAATTCTCACACTTACAGCACACGAGTTCACACCAGAAGCGGAAGCCAAGCTAGAGCCACGGAAAGAGAGCAAACTCCGAGAGCATGAATTGCGGCGCAGGGATCACGACGTTGGTCCCACAGAGCCATCGGAGTCGACTATCGAAGTTCGTTCTATTTTCCTTCCATCTACGCGTACTTCCTCTTTTTGAGGAGCAATTGAAAGTCCCGATTGACTGCCCGACCAAACGAACGTCTTCGCTTGGCGAACCGTCTGACCAAGCGATGGACTGAGCGAGCGCTCGGCTGATTGAGCAGAGTTTTGCTTAACTCAGGTAATAGTTGTTTGAATCGATGTGGCCGATATTCGGTCGGGAAGAACGACAAGAAACGCTTTGTTCCGAAAATTCGAAGTCAGTGACAGTCGCGACGACGCAACAATACAAATGATTGAGCGAACGGGAGAATTGCATCGGCGTAATGTTCATTCGGCATCAATAGCATCAATGATTCTCTAGCTGACTCGCTTTCCCAGATCTAGCCTTAGATGAGGCTCCGGTATTTTGGCTTTTGCTGTCGTCCTGGAAAAGAATTTCGATCAGCAGACGTCCAGATGAGCTTATATCCCGGACCGACGGTGATGCAATATCTCCATTCGAAACGATTAGTAGGAGAAGTAGGAGGTCAGTATGCTATTAGGCGCGGAAGCATACAAGCTCACGAGTGGGCCGACTTTACAGAGTTCGCGTTTTCCCGCAGCTCAAATAGGATCCCGTGAGACTCTGTTGAACATTGGATCGACGACGATCCGAAATCTGCTTCGCTTCCCAGGGTATGAAGAATTCTATTGACGAGGAACCTCTGGAACCGTCTGACCATGCCTCTTTGAAGGGAGAATCGAATTTCTTCGATCACTCGGTGATCTCGCCGTTGAATCTCTGGACATTCGTTGTTCATTTTATAACGCGTCGTCGATGGCGACGGGGTCTCCGATGAGTCGATTTGGTAAGAAAGCGCCAACCACGATCGTTAAACCTCGAATACGAGGAATGAGATCGATAAGTCAGCGGCGGAAGTCCATGACGACGTATCGTAAGACTTTGAATGTGGTCGGAGGAAAAATCGGTAAAGCCAGCTCATTCCGAATTGGGTTCGTCGGGCTCCCCGAGACTCTGGTTCAAAAAGCAATTAGTGATCAATTCATGGACGGCGTGGCGTCATGCTCGACGTGCGTCATGACGAGCAAGATGAGCGTCACTGCTCTCAGGGCGAGCACGACTCTGTTCAGCGGGGTTTACTTCCAAACGATGAGTGTGGACGACTAGACGAGCCGCAGCAGAATGACTACGAAGCAGCTCGTGAGAAATCGTATTGGTGACTCTACAGGCGACCCCGTGCTCAAGTACGAACTCTACGGGTAGCGCGAGGGATCGCGGGTTAAACGAGGGAATGACACTGGTTGTGTGTGTGTTCCGCGCGGAATTCTCCCGGCACATCTACGTAGGGAACGTCACATCGCATAGTCGCTGTCGACTGAGCAAGCGAGCGAGCGGGCGACCAACCGAGGGGGCCCCTGCCGTAGTCCCAGAAGAAGAACTGTTCTCACAAAGCTACCACAATACAACAAGCGGTCCGCTGGCTGCCTGTCGGCCGGGCGGCCGTCGGGCCGCTTGCTCGCTCTCTTGCTCGACCAGCCAGCCAGGCAGCCAGCCAGCCAGCTCGACTGACTGACTGACTAGCGGGCTGACTAGCGGGCTGGTTGGTCGGCTCCCCGTTTTACTAGCTGGCTGGCGAGCAACAGTGCACTTGACTGGCAATGTTGAGGTTCCAGAACGGTCAGTAACCCCGTCGCTGCTACGGTAAGCAATGCTGCTGTGGCCTCCTCAGGCAGGCAGGCAGACGACGGCACCCAGACTTTCCTCTGGGGCACCTCATTGATTTGATCATCGTCGTCGTCGCTTTCGTTTTGCTTCACATTAAAAGTACGAAAAGTCTCACGCCCCCATATCGTACATTCGGAGTCGAATACGCCAGTGAACACCTCGATTTTCGGCCTTCCTCGCCGTTTTAAGGCACTGATTCTTCCAACCTGCTCCGAACTTCGGAAATGGAGGAAGACCAACACCTCACCGTGGATTCCCCGATTTTTTGGGAATCTGAACATAGGGATATTCGGGGAAAACGTGAAAAGTCTCGAGAGCCTGAATTCAAGGAACAGCCAACCGTCGAAGGCTCGGGCAACGAGTTGGAACTTAGAACGACTTATGGGATGTTGAACCCCGAAAGCCTCCTCTGAAAATGCCCTTCAGCCTGGGTCATGCGGTACACTTAAATGCACCGAGAAAAATCGACGACGAACGGTTTCCTAATTTGAAGGTGTCGTGACTGTCTGCAAAGCCAGATGAGAGTGGATACGCGAGATAGGGACCAGAACTATGAGCAGAGGGGAGCTTCGGACGAGAGGTACGATGTAAATAGAATGCTCGATGCTCCGATCATTTATCAAAGCAACGAGCGAATCCACGAGGAAACAAACGAGGCACGTGCACTGCATTCATCGATATGGGATGTTCCCCTTAATTCCCTTTCATTCTCCATTAGTATGTGGGGAAACCGAGGCAAATAGCTCTGGTGATGTGTGCTCCCCCTACAAGGTTCTGCCGGGCTTGAGGAACTTCTTCTTCCGCTCGCGAACTTCGGAGTCCCGTGGAGCCCGGGATCCGTCGGGCTGATCCCCCTCCGCTTCAATCGATCTCTGCTCCCAATGAGAGGCTCAGGGGTAGGAAATCGGGATAGCATCTCCCGGGGCAGATGGAATGGAATGCCATTGGGTTAAGAAATGTTCAGGGGGCTGCGGCGCGAAGCGGCTGCTAGGCTCCGGGGGATACTCTAGAGTCGGCGCGGCGAGTTAATTCCAAGTTTCCATTCACCGATGTGAGAGCGTGTCACTCAGACAGCCATGCAGTTAGTATTTCGAGATAAACCATATCCGGCAGAGAAACGTCGACGGAACGAAGAGATGAGCTATCGAGCGAAGGAGCGGGCGAAGAGTTGGCGGTGTCGTCACCGAAACCCTCTTTCCATTGGCGTTACGCGCTCACTCGCTTACTCGCAGTCGCCGTTCTTCTTCCGTGTGTTGCCGCTAAGCCTAACGTTCACCTGCTCGTCCAGCCCGTCAGTCGCTCGCTCGTTCGTTCGTTCGGTAATTCGGTCGAGCAGAGGACGACCAATCAGTCAGTCGGCCTGTTATCCAGTCGGTCATTTAGAAAGAAGGACGACGGACGGACCCACGGCCGGTAGACACACAGGCGATCGGCAGGTCAAGTCGCTATCAGTCGCTCGACCGATCGGAGAGTTTCCTTCTTGAGGGAGAAGCTCTCTTGTCTCCTGCCAGGACGGCCGCTTCCGTATGCCATGGAATAATTAGTCGTGACAACAGTCAGGTAAGAAACATGTCAACCGGGTGATTATTGTGCCGCGTGCCGTCAGGATGAGTTTCCATCCGCTATCTCTCTGTCGTTAGCTCGGGTCCCGGACCTCAATAGTTTGCGTGTTGGGTGCCGTTCGGGGAACGATGACGAATTCCTTCCGTTTACAACGTCCATGATCGTTCACTCCGGAGAATCGGGCAATGTTTTGGAAATTGAAAGCAAGTCAGCGAGGCGTGGTTTCCACGTTATGCCATCACGTTGGCGGTTCCTCTGTGACTGGCTGAATGTGTCTGACTGCTCTCTTAGAGCGAGATGGTGCGCCAGTTGATTTTTTCTCCGCTGGTAGGCCGACTGGCAGACGGGCCGCTCAATTCCCAGACAGTGGTGGCGGGGCCGACAACAGCCAGCCAGACATGCGCTTCGTCAGGGAACGTCATACGATCTCCTTTTCTACATAGATGCTTAGTGGGCTAGTCAGTCGAGACGGTGGCATCTGCCGCAATGGTGCCATTACGGTTTCCGCAAACCACGGCAACGAGCGTCAACGAATACTCGAGTCTCGAGCGGGTCCGATGCGTAAACCACAGCGATGAATGCAACGTCGGGGTAAATTAACACTATCCAAAATGGATTGATAAAAACAGTGGTAACCCGGTCGACGATTCTCCCGATGCGCGATGGGCGTGTCAATTTCTGAGCCATACTCGGTGGTGAGATCACCATTGCCGGTCGACGGCGGCGGCCGGCGTGACCCGCCCAGCCTGGGAGCAATCGATATCTTCCCTTGGAAGGGCGGAAAAACCTCTCCAGACAAGCTCTGCGCCGAGCGGAACATTGGAGTGACGGCCGGCTATGAGAGGGCTACCACAACTCGGAGGACTACGACATCGGGCTTCGGAACAAGAACCGCGAGGCGACAGGCTCGAGCCCGATTTCTGGTCTCAAATACCTGCGCTTAGCGCACGTCCGACCGACACGTGGACAGACCGACAGACGGAGTAACTGCCGGCTTAACAGACGAACAGGCAGGCAGGGAAGCAGACAGACAGATAGACCGACCGACCGACTGCAAGACCGGAGCCGCTTTCCGCATGTCGCATTCCTTAGCGACCAAGCAACCGAGCGGGTCAACGTACCGGCCCGCCGCTCTTCGGCTGCTTACTGCAAACGGCACCTTGCTGCTTGCCGCTGTTTGCCGTTGATGCTTCTCCTGCGGATGCTGGTGGTGCCGCCGCCGCCGCCGCCACCACCGATTCAGCAACTGCCACGGCCGCTTTTGCTGCTCCTGCCACGCTGCCAGCCATCGCTTTCGTGCTTTCCTCTGTGTACCAGCTCGGTTCACAGTTCCTCTGCTCGCTCTCGATCCGACGGCTGTGGCGGTTCAATCTGCCATCGCGCCGCGCGGTCCGTCGCCCGGTGTCGAGGCTGATATTCGAATCCGACCCTCGGAACGATCCGACGGACTTCCTACGGTCCCGTGAGATCATGGAGTCGACCCGGACTCGGGATGAGCAGGATGCCAACTTCGGTGAATCCGGACTGTGACTCTGTGTTGAACCGTGAACCAAAGATCAGCGATTCCTGCATTGAAAGGTAATGTCTCGAACTTCTCGGACTGCTCTTGGATTTATATTCTTCTTTGCGCGGATCAATCTGGCTCGTTCGGCTGATCTCGAGGCAGTCAGATATAATGGAAGCAGCGACGTGCTGTGGCTCCCTCCACGTGGTATATTCCACCGTTATTCCGGAGTAGGTCATTCTGGAACGACGATGACGACGAGTAGCTCGTGAAGAACAGAGGCTTATCGGTTCGCACAACGCGGTCTTTCACGCTGTGCTGTGTTGCTCCTTAGTCAGTCAGCCAGTCAGTCACTACGGAACCGTTGAGGCTAGTCACGTGTTTCTCGAAAACTGGGACAGACCACGTGGTCGGATAGATACTACATAGATGCTCCAGCGGCATATAAATCCATGAGCGGATGGTTCAACCTACAACGGCGGCAGACGCAAGAATCGACGACGGGGGAAATCGACACGAGGGACGAAGTGACGGCATCCGGGACTTTTCAAAGGGGTTTCGTTCACGAAGAAGTTCTGCTTCTGCTGCCGCTGTTCCTCCTCGATGCTGCTGCTGCTGTCGTCGTCGTCGTCGTCGTCGTCGACGTCGTTGCCTCGTGGTTGTTGACCTTCGGGGGGCCCTGCGAGTTTCTCTGTAGAGAAAAAGTGAAAAGGAGCCTCTTGGTCGAACCCAATCTTACCGCCGTCCGCCGCCACCGCCGCGACCGAGCGAAGATGTCCCTCATGGAAAACGACGACGACGTTGCTGGTTCAGCAAAACATGCTTCAGCCTCCTACCGAGGAAGGAACCGGCATGCATGCCCGCCGCCTCCCTCTCTCGGTTCCCTATTCACCGGAAGGAACCGAGCGACAACAAAGCGAAGATCAACCGGAACAGCATGGGAATTCCTTCTCCATAACGGGGCCGAAGCGTCCTCGCTGCGGCGTCCATCGCCTCTTCCAGCTGTGCCATCGACGCCAGCAAGCCACTGTCGCGCGAGCAGGCAGAGCGACCGATTGCGTATCGTAAACCTGACACGTCACGTGACCGAGCGCTTCGAAAGTTTGGAGGTTTCCGACGACGGTTTCTCTGCGATAGTTTCAACGAGGATTCTGCGGACAACGCAACGCACGAATTCTGGAATTTCGCCTCCTAAGATCTCAGTTCAGCGTTCGCTACGAGCCAGCCCGAAATGACCGATGGACAATCCGCTGAGACTTCGTCTTCCAGTGACTTCCTTGTCCGTACAGCCCTTCGCTCGGTCGGTGGGTGCACTTTCGGTGCATCCGTACGTCCTTCCACCGGTCAGTCGACGTATTCATCACTGTCAAATGTTGTAGCGTGGCTGTCGTGGTTGTTGCTGCTGCTGCTGCTGTGATCCAATCCCTCACGTTTATCTTGAGATTTTTTTTCGTCGTTTCCTCCTCTTGCCTCGTAGGAGCGAGTTCTTTACTCTCTCATTCTCAAGGGTGATTGCTTGTTGAATTTTCAACTTTTCCTCTTCTCGTTCAATCGTTGCTCCGTTCCTCCGGTCGGTCGATCCATGCGCTGTAGTTGTCCATGGCTCTATCCTCTGTAGGAAAAGATCGGCAAAAAATCTGCCGGCGACGAGCCACGATCCGACCACTGGGGAAGTAAGCGAGCAAACAACCGCAGCGACGAGCAGTCGGTCCGTTTTGCCGTGCTCTTGTGTGCGGCTCGACTCCTCATTTGACCGTTGACGAAATGCATCGCTCTCTTCGATGGCGTCCCTCGGAGCTGACGGATGAATCGTCCCTGAGTCCCGCGGAAGGAGTGAGGAAGAGGAAAAGAGAATGGGTGAGTAAATAACGGTATCTGGTTTCCGATGGGAGCGAGCAAAGATGTATCCAGTAGATCAGTCAGTACGTCCGGGTTTCCCCTTTTCTCCCGCGCGGGGTAACAAGCGGGGAAACCGCGCGTCGACGGTGGCCTAGAGTTGAAAGAGGTGCCAATGACGACCTAGATACTACATACTGCAGTTTCTCGCAAAGGGTTGTGTTCAGTCAAGTTTGCGCGGACTCGGCTCTCCATGGGTCTTTCTGTTTGCTTGTCAGTCAGTCGGTCGGTCTATCTTTCGGTCCATGTGACTGTGTTTCTGTCGATCGGTCTGTCGGGTTTGTGTGTGAGCCTTGCTCGTTCAGCATTTCTACAACTTCATTCTTTCACTCTTCCCCGGCCTAGCGGCAGCACCACCACAACTGGAATCGCCCCTCCCACTGGTGCCATGCCACACCGCTACGGGCATCCGCAAGCAAGGAGACGCTGTTCCGATGCTTGCTTGGCTCAGCAAGGCTGAGCGTCTGCCGTTTAGCCGGCCGCTCGCTCGGGTAAGTACAGCGGTGATTTCCGGGTGGTGTTCCCGCCGTTGATCTTGGCGGCCGCTGCTGCTCCCGGTGGAATTGTGCTCGCAGTCGGCCAGAATAGTGGGCACCTCCTCATTTAGTTCGCTGCGGACTAGGGTGACTAATAACAACTGGAAGACGACCGGGATCGAGTGACCCTTGACGGGTACGCGAAAAAAAGAATAGACAGAAACTCTGCCCTATTCGTGGACGAGTGGACCCGCCGGACTGACTCACAGACCGACTCACCAAGCGAGCGAGCGAGCGAGCGAGCGACCGATCTCATGGTAAAAGGGCCCCGACAACTTGGCGTCGTCTTCTCTAACTGCCTCTTCGCTGACTGGCTAGCGTAGAGAACGCCGTTGCTGCTGCCGCTGCAGCCAGTGAACAACCATCCAGTCAGCAAGCGAGCGTTCTACTGTTTGCTTAGCAAGCGAGGATCAGACGAACGGATGAGATCAAAACGGTGAGACAGACGGTCGGCCTGCCGGACGGTCTGCCGTGCGTAACAGAGCTCCCTACCTTTGTTAGGTCACTTGATCTACCACCACCATCATCTCGTGGCTCGTAGATGGTGAGCAAATCCGTGAACTTATCGGCGGTTGAGCCACGGACAGAGCAAGCTGAATGGCAAGCCTGCCATCGAGCCAACCAACCAGCCAGCCAGCTAGCCGGCTGGCCAGTCAGTCAGCGAGCAGGCGAGTAAGCGGCAGTAGCTGCCAGTAGAAACTCAAAGGTTAACAGCGATAACAGGTCATTGGCTACGGAGCATGCGCGTTGCTATGGAAGGGAACGCCAGCCGGGCCGCCGTCTTTGGAATACTGGACATCTAGAGGACGCACTCTGCATTCCGACAACCGCATGACGGTATCTCTGCTGCCCCACTGCATCGTCATCGTTTCCGAATCCACGACAGCCGGACCATCACAGGACTCGAACCGGTTAGTGCAAGTTCACCTGCGTTGAGAAGATCCAGTCGTTAAGAATGCCGATCCTTCGCTATCACGGCTCCGCAAGGAATTCAACGCGTCAGATCGAGAACGGTAGCTCTCCGTGTGTGACTTCTGCCACAGGTTTCTTTAACGTCGACGACGGCTTCAATGGAGCCGGAATCGTGGTGGCGGTGGATACAGCACTCGCAGCGAAAAATTCAGAATGATTGTAAGGCTGCCGCTGCGGCTTCTCCTATTCAGTGCCGGGGAATCCAGCAACGGCGACGATTATGACAACGTCGTCGTCGTCGTCGACGTCCACAACGACGACGACGACGGGACGTAGTAGTAGTAGTTGTTGTACTCAAAGACGCCAGTCCCACACAAAACGTAGGCGAGCACACGGGTCCACTCACTATCGCCGTGTTTGGGACCGGCTTCATTCTGAAGTCGCTCGCCTGTCGGGTTTTCTATCTTCTCACCATACTACTCACGAGGAGTCGACTATCCCCGGTCAGCGCGGAATAAGGATCGGCAGCCAAACACGTCGGAATACGGTGTTTGGCTTATTGGGAAGAGCTGCTCGCCATCAATGACATCACGAAACCGAACGACGTTTACGGCTCGGCTTCCCGCGAGAATCAGCTCGGTCCTTGTCTTCTTGACGTGATGATGAGAAGTATTATTTCACCGAATACTAGTGCGGATTGAAGCGAGAGTCGCTCTCACAAATTTGGGGCGTCGCGGATTGCCCATACACAATCTACAACGGAGTGGGCTGCAACTACAGAAACGGGCATTGCCTTTACTTGGTCAGCTGACAGAATGGCTGGCTTGGATTTGTCATCGTGTCTCGTATCTCCGCGGAAGCATCCGGCTGCGCACTCACGTGTTTCTCGCGCGGTCCCTTCTGCATATGAGCCTGAGGGTAGTAGTTCACCTTTCCTGTCGTGTGGAGTTCCACCATCCGAAAGTAGTCCTGACGTTTCTTCCGAGCAAGAGCATTACTATAAATAGGCGGGGCCCTATCTGTTGCTATGTCTCTCGATCTGACTGCCTCGCGGCTGTTCTACAATGCAGTGGTTCTACAGCTCCCTCCGGAACGCTCATCTTCCCAACGAGCTGAAATTGACGATATCTACTTGGACAGATGAAACCGTTTATTACTCGACTATCGTGTCGGATCGTTCTCCCTGCCGACGGCCGACGTTTGTTCGAGCTTCTGGTTATCGGCGCCGCGGTTTCGGACGGAACCCTGAGGAAGCCTGCCGCATTCTACAACGGAGAAGCAGTGGAGGCAGAGCTCGAAATGGGGACAGACAATGCTTCTCGCCAATTCGACGTGGAAAACCCTGACTCAACGCCTCTACGGAGAAGGTGAGCCTCGGCTAGCGAGCCTCGCTTTCTCGCTCGCTTTGATATCGAAGTCTGCACAGCTACCTCCTCATCGTTTCCGAGTTCCATATCCGCACCAGTGATACTAATGGCTCCGAAACCACACAATGAGCGGCAATGGCCGGCGCGGCGATAATGGTTTCGCAGTGAGTTCTTGTCTCACGGCTCCTGTCTCGGTGAACTATCCGGTCGTCGCCGTGGTTTCTTCGATGAAATTCGATGACCTGGAAACTCTGGAACAAGAATCCTACGGAATACTTTTCTCCTGTTCCCCCGTATATCTATTTATCTGTCTATCTATCTCTTTGTCGATCGGTTAATTCCAGCACCGAGGCGAAGCGACAGTGGCAGCAACGACGGACGGCAGCAGTAGCAGCGACGCAGCTCTCCTTTACCATCATGGTGGTGGCGGTGTCGCCGCCGCCGTCGTTGCTGCTGCTGCTGACGCTGGTTGATCTGTTCGTGCGGTAGTGGCGAGAGACATCGGTGAGCGAGTGAGCAAGTAAGCAAACGTCGGCGCCATGAACCGGCCGAGCAACTATCCGTCCATCCATTCGTTGTGTGGCCCTTTTGCCAGTAGGTTGTGCTGCTCTTCGGGATGCTGCTCTGCCTCGAACAATGTCTGCTGCCTTCAGAGCCAGCCGTCAGTCAGTCCGTCCCTCCGTCAGTCGATTCGATCATTCGATCGCTCGCTCGTTCCATCGTTCGTTCATTCGAGGGGGAAAATAGACATTCGACTATCGTCCGGAGATCGTCCATCGGTTTTCCACGTTGTCCTACTGTCCTTGCGAGCCGACCGGCCTCTCACAGCTAGTGGTGCATCTGTGCATGGTGTCGACCGAGTGTCTCTTTGTGACCGAGTGAGTGTGTTCTGTACGGGAAGTTCTCGTGAGTGTGCGCCAAGTGCGAAGTGCCAAGCTCGGTGGGTCGCCTTGCCAACGTTCGCGTCCCTTGCAGGCGCAGGACCTCGTTGGTCAGACGTCTCGACCTCGAAGATCTTCAACGTTTCCTTCCCCGTGGGATATCCAACGCTCGTCTCGAGCTTCGAGAGTCGACCGAATTTCAATTCTGAGGCCAGCAGTCCTAAGTCAAGCATTATTCGATCGCTATTTCTCAAAATGTGTTCTTGAGATGATCGGATCGACCACTGCCTCGAGAGAGGGCGGAATCCTCCTCTCGTGGCCTCTGCAAGATAGGTTGAGTCTTAGATAGTGGTCGACTTCCGGTCGTTGGTAACGTCACCCTCCTCGGATGTTTGTGTCTTCGAAATCAATCGTCGCTGTAGAGACGACGCTCTTCGAATGATTGGTCGACGGTCTCTTGGTCCGTTAACCGTCGAGTGGACGCTTAGATGGCACGTACGCGGGCTGGCTGTTTTCTCGGTTGGTTGCCCTTTGTCGTCCGTTGGTTTGTTAGTGGCGGTGGAGAAGAAGAAGTGGACAAAAAACGAGCCATCTCAGTCACTTGACACACCGACTAGTCAGTCAGCATGCCGACAGCTGAAGCTACGAGCCATTTGGAAGGCAGAACAGCCAGCTCGCAAGTCTTTTATTCTGCCTGCCTGCAATCTGATGAGTTGGAGCGACCGTCAGCCTTCCGGCCAGATACTTCGAGCGATTCATGAACATGTGCGTTTTGTGGAATGGGGACAAACGTTCTCCTCGTGAGAATTCCGTGATCATCTACTCCTGGCGGCTGGACGGCTTCCTTGTCTGCCCGGTCGTCCGTCCGTCCGCCCGCCCGCCCGCCAGTCTGCCGACCGACCGCCCGGACGACCGTCCTCTACTACCTGTACTAAGCGGGCAACGTTGGCAGTCGTCGTTGGCAACAGCCAGCGGGATATATATCGACAGCTTGGCGTGATTTGTCTCCGTCCGCCATCAGAGCAGACATTCAACAAGCGATTCTGCCACTAGTCAGCCGAGCCTTCGAAACATTTATTCAGACAGTCATCTAGTCTTGTCGTCTGTTACCTCAGCGAGTTGACGATCTTGCTGAAGAGGACGCTGCTGCTGAGAGATTGTCAATTCCGTCGACTCGACGACTTTGGGAAATCATTCGGAATGTGTTTCCGCTTTTTCTGTGGAATAAGGAAGCATTCGTTGACGGGCGACATTGGCATTCTCCGGTGAATAATAGGTCGATGTCGAGTAGCTCTTGAGAACAGATTGCTCGGAGCCCGTGTGGTCCCCGGGAGATATCGAGTAGATGCCGAGTTGATTCCGAGTTCTGCCAGCGGTAAGCTCCTCCGCGCGGCCAAAGTGGCGTCGCCGTCTGAAATTTCTTCCAGGTCTTGGAGTGACTTCCCGTCGGTGATCGAGGATCTTACAGTCGAACTTTGGTGAGTTGTCTTCCAGTGGGTTTTGCTTTTGCCGAATCTCCTCATGCATGCCTTCTCGCCCGTCTCGAGCATTCTCGCCGAGAAAAATAATTCAACGAAAACGGATCCACGGAGGGGGAAGGCGACCCGAAATCACGAAACGGGTTTTCTCAATGATTTCCAGAGTTCTGTTAACTTCTCTGAGATCATTGTGAAAGCTGATTTGGTGTGTTGGTCCCTTCCTGAGTGCTCGAATTCCTTCCGAAACGTAAGTACCAAACATCCTCAGCAACGGATGAGGGGGGGCGCTCCTGCGACGAGACAGCCCGCTCTCGATTACGGTCTCGAATCTCCTATTCCGAGACCCTCACGCCATGGCACATCCCCAGGCATGCCCTGGGAGCAGGAACTTGGCGAGACCCCATGCCGCTGGGGCTGCTGCTGCCGCGGGCCAAGCTGGTGGGAGGGCCTACCGACAGAGCCACTTTGTGATCAGTCTCGAGGTTTCATCAAACCGAGATATTCCGCGTTTTCTTCGCGTGGCTAGCGACGAGCACCTGGAGCAGAATCGCGTTTTCTGAACCAAAGCCACCGCGGCGACGGATTCGACGGCGGTCTGAACAGACCACCGTAGACCGAATCGACAGCAGCGGTTGCATCGTCTGCGGCCGAAGCGACAACGACACCAACGGCGAGTCGTCTTATAAGCGAGCAAAGTTGAACGCTCTGCGCTAAACGCGATACGGCATCTTCTGCGTCCATCAATCCCTCTATCCATCCATTCTACTTCTGAGCTGAAGACAGATGACGCGAAGAAATTCCGCTGTATTACGGGAAAGAAAATTGTCTGTCTTTCGGTCAGCCTAACGTTCCCGTCCATTGAACGGCGCCGCAGGCAGGCGAATTGGAACCCTCCCGATATTGCTGGATTCCTGGACGACGACGACGCAATGAAATGTCGCCGCCGCCGCCGTCGCAGGCAGGACCAGGTCCTACTGACGCTGCCGCGTCGCAAATTGAGCATGAGCTGGCTCAACGGCCGAGAGTTCGAGTAGATTCTGAAGCCGCAGTCGACCTTCCGACGAGGAGGATGTGGAAAGCGTCGAAGCTATAGATTCGTGTTTCGACGTTCTCTGAGGAAAGACAGCTGGATTCACTTATGACTTTCTTGGAGATTCCGAGCCGACGCCGACGTCATATTTCCGGTAGTTCCGCAGTTCATTCGGGACCCCACGGATACCTCCATTTCCCTGACGTGTTCACGAGATTCGGAGTCGACATCGCGGATTGAGCTGGAAGCCTAATGACTCACATCTGACGTGATCCCCGGAAAACATGCCGGCGGTCCGCCGATCATTCCGACGGGAACAAAGACGGGTAAGCACGTCGTCCGAACGATTTTCGGGATTATCCAGCGGATACACGCAGACGCTGCTCGATCCGCTCCGCCGGGGGCTCATTCGATTGATACCTGAATTCACATGAGCTAGTGATCCAGTTGAAGAAGTACCCGAATTCCGTGCTTATCAGCCGGAACAGTGTCAACAGCAGCGACGACGCTAATGTTATATTGTCGCTTTCTCTCTACAGTCACCGAGTGAGGAGCCCGCCTGTGACATTGAGATTCTGTCGATTTTTCCGCGAGTCTGAGTCGCTGCGATATCTAGGAATCGATGAACTGGTGGCTCTGAAATTCAGTCAAGCAAATCACAATCAAGCGATCTGCTTGTTATTTACTTCAATTCGGAATCGTCTCCGATCTGGGTTCTCTTCCTGGTTGACTCGCACGCTTCTTCGGCTACAGCTCGTCGTGGAATCGGTGAAGATGGCGGTCGTGGCAAGAGCTGCTTTCGGTTTTGATGGCCAAATTTTCCGAATCCTTCAAATCCGCGAGCGTTCAGATGGCGAGACACACGGACGGATCGGCGGACGGTCGAACAGGCGGGCAGGCAAGAAGGCAGGCAGGCAGAGGAAGGGACAGACTGACGGACGAAATTGAGCCAGCGAAACGAGCGAACCAGTTACGGCGACGACGTCGACGACGACGACCAACAGCCGACAGAAAGATGGACCCACAGCGAGACCAACCAAACAGGCCAAAGTAGGTCGCATAGCGCTTCTGGCATTTTAGATATCCGATGTTTCCGTCGCAGCCACATCACTACGAACACACGCTTACGCACACTCACACAGACGACGACGACAACGGCGGTGGCAGCGGCCGCCGCCAAGAACTCGGTCAGCAGCGAGTCGAGTCGAATCGAGCCAGGCAGCGAGCGACGAACGATTTGCCTCTAAGAATGTAGTCTTCCACAACAAACGAATATTCTATTCCTTTCGAATACAACATTAGAAAACGGAATCGAATGTTCACCGAATCAGATCGTTCTTCGACGAGCACGCGGGATTGTGAAACCGCCGCTGAATGGACAGTTACTTTCTATGCTGAAAAAAAGGGATACGGTCTCTCACTAGTACGCAATTCGATTTTATCGAACGCGTCTATCCTGCCTGGGACCCGTTGTCGGGGGCTTCAGTTCCCCTGGCTCGAGTATCCGATCCCATCGGATTCGGAGACGTGGAACTCGGTATACTGCCGATCGGAAGATCGATATTCGGAATGGTAAACTCTCCACAGCTGATCACCACGATCGCGTTCCCATGTTTGTTGATCGGCACCTATTCTTTCTCGGCGTTTCGAAGATTCAGAAACTCTTTACTGCGCTGCGTACTAGAAGCTTCGTCGACATCAACTGCACCTCGATGAGTGCGCAGTAGCGGTAGAAAACGCGACAAGCGCCGGTTTTCCGCGAGAAACCTACGCGGCGTGTTTCGCTGCACTGCGCATCGCCGACTCGATGGTTTCGATTGAGTTGAATCGCGGACAGAAAATTTTCCAGTTCTTTTGCGCGTTACCGTGTAAGATCTACAGCTTGATGGGAGCGAGGCCTCTGTAGATTCGGCTAGTCGAACAACTAGAGAGAGTCCACGGAGCTTGTTGCGCCGCGAATATTGATGATGAATTATGGCATTTCGTGTCGTCCGACGAGGCGTCAGCGCTCATGTCGCTAGCCGTCACGAAGAGAGACGGAATAAATATCGCTAACGATCAGGGTGGAATTCGAATACTACAGACGAGCTTCTGATTGAGTTTCTTACGCGCATTGACTGCAGACATTGAATACTATCATACATACTACATCATCAATTCTGACACAAGATCGCAATTGCAACGACGAGAACAATCAGGCTTCTCCAGATCCCGATACTCCGGCTCCGAGTCCTCGGTTCCGGTCTCGAGTCAGCTTCATCGCGATGTGAGGGCGGGGTCTCCCGAGGTGATATTTCGGAATGCTTCAGCATTCTCTGGCCGCGAAACGCCCGACTTTATTATGTAGATGGTGTCGTTCTCGCCGTCTAGAATCGGGGAGAGTTCAGAGCCCGGAGCGAGCAAATGGACGGCCTCTCGAACAGTTGGTTAGGATTTGAATAAAATACCGGCCGTGTTCCAATCTCAGGAGAACAGACGATCGCCCGGAGACTCGCTGACCACTCCTCAAGAGAAATATGATCGCTGTGGCGATCCTCCGAAGACGCTGAGAAATGAATGGATTCTCCTGCTCCGGCAATCGGAGTCGAAAGCTGGAAAGCACTCTCGATACACCATGAGCCATGGATACGTCACGAATATTTCCCTCGGAAACTTTCCGGAGTGAAGACATGGCTTCCTCCGGGCTCCGCTAATCGAAGGACGTGGTGAATATGGATCTTCCCCGAGACACGAATGAGTTCCTATGATACATCTTGGATCGCATGTCGAATGAGCAGGAGCATTGTCAATCAGTGCAAATAAAAGCGGAAAATTCATCTATCCGAAAACATGTTAGTCCCCGGTACGGGTCGATGTCAACTCTGACATGGTTCCGAAGGCTCGAGACATACTCAAGAAAGTGTGAGTCATTGATAATCCTCAAGAGGATGAAAAGGATCAGGGCGAGGAAGCGACTGAGACGGTGCCTGTCAGGAACAGCCGACGCACACTCTACCGGAGGGTTGACCGAGCGATTCCGAACGTCTCACGTTTCCAGATTATCAGGTGCCGACTAGATGAATTACTTTCCCAGACGTTATCTTGCTTCGTTTTTTACAATCTCCTCCGTACAATTTCAACAGGTGAGGCAGTAGGGGATGGGGAAGAAGTGCCGTAAATGGCAAATTGCGTGAAACTCGAGTCACTAGTATCTCGCTCCTTGTGACTTGGCCGTGACGGCTGCATGAGATTCTGACGAACGAAATTCTCGGTAATTAGTTTTAATGGTTCCCTGGTTCCTTGGTAAATCCACAATAGTTTTCGGCAGCTCCGGTCGGCGCGACGAGCTCGGGGGGATTTCTGCAATCTTTCTGGGCGTTTTTTTTCGCTCGTCAAATCCCTCAATGGAGCCGAACTAAGTTCCTCTCTCCGATCGTAGCCGGATTCATTGGCCCGAATGTATGCCCGTGTATCCGCGGTCACGATTCCCGGTTCTGGAATGAGCTTCCCACAACCGGAATTCCAGCGTCGCGTACAGTTTGAATGAGAGTAAGCGTGATGGAACACTTTACGGCGATACGACCGATAACCGCCCGGCGGGAAACCAAACACCGGGTTCATGCTCCGGACGGCGACTGCTGGCACACATTCCGCTGCGCAGAAAATCTTTTTCGACGCTCTAGCCACAGGCTATGTCGCCGTATACTGCTTGATTCTGGCTTTTAGTGTCGATCGCCGCTTTTATCGGTACTGTTGCCGAATGGCGTTTCCGACGAGGGTTCGGATAATCGCTCATTCGCCGCAGATGTCGGAACATCGTCCGTCACCGACTACGTTCGGCTAAGCGCGGCGTGGGGCTCGGTTCCTGCGCCGTGGACTTTACGCTCCTGACTAAGGTATGCCGGCAAGTCTGACTGGATGTCTGCGCTTCGACGAAGCGTATTGCTCACAGCTGTGTCAAGGCCGAATGTCATTTATTCATAGTCTAAGATGGTCACCATCATCATCTGCATCGGAATTCGTCGATTGATCGTCTTTGACAACGGGCGATGGGATCGGGGCGGGGATCGAGCTCTACAGAGACGGGAGGAGAGCAAGAGCAAAGGACTGTTACCGCCACCGCCGTCGTCGCCGTCGAGAAGCGAAACCACCAGGATGAACCCGATCCGAAACAGTTCCGAACAGTGTCGCGTGTTATCCGCCGGCAGCACGTTATTCTCACCCGACGCGTCGTGGGAACGTCGCTCCTCGGTGGATTCCATCCAGCTTGGTGTGAAGTCATTGACAGAGTCAGACAACAAAATACGTCCGCGCGATGACGGGCACGTCGACGACTTTATTTATCCACTCCTACCGCGGTCCCGTACAGAATATTCGGGCAGCACCGCTAAAGACGATCGGAGCGAATAATTTTCCTTGTTTTGTTTCTCTCTTCGCGATCGAACCCTCGATCGGGTTTCGGGTTACGTGCCCACTTGCGCGTCGCACTTTCAGTGCTCGTTGGACGCTTCTCTCCGGTGTGCTTAACAACGTGTATCTTCGGACCGAGTCGGAATTCTCAATGTCTTCGAAGGGTGAAGACAACTCGATTGATAATTCAAATGAGCCGGTATCGAATTCGGGCGAATCTTTGTTTCTCCTCGATTCCGTTCAGCGGCTATCCGAACTACAGCGGAAATTTAAATATGTACATCCCCAAACATGGCGTTTCTCAAGATGTAATTCGGCTTGGTCTTCGGCCGAGTCGGTGGCTGAATGAGCGATGGCTCTGTGGCGAAACTACGGCGGCGATCTACACCGAAGTCGAGGGGAATCATCAAAAGTCGAGCCGCTGTGTAAACCACCGGCCGTGTCAGCCGGAAAATAATTCCGAATTCAGACCAGCGACCACGTTCAACCAACCAACCAATCCGTGAGTCAACTAGCTAGCTGGCCGAGCTACCAATC
The DNA here is from genome assembly GCF_000255335.2 of Galendromus occidentalis. Lineage (NCBI taxonomy): Eukaryota > Metazoa > Arthropoda > Arachnida > Mesostigmata > Phytoseiidae > Galendromus > Galendromus occidentalis. The sequence continues at coordinate 133,223 of NW_003804532.1, forward strand.
GGATGGCAACAGAGCAAGAAGCGACTTCGGCTCGGTACAGGATGCGATATAGCGTCGCGGCGATGGGGTGAGTACCTGTTGAAACGGGCTAAGAACGTTGGAGCGAGCCGCGCTCTTCCGAAAGATTGGGCTAGAATAACAACACTCAGCTTCGACCGGACCCATCGACCGTCGGAGTGTTCGTCGGACAGGACAGTCCACCCGTGAAAGGATGAAAAGTCGATTCGACCGACTGAGGGATGGATTGGTTTACAAACGAGCGCACAGATACATATAACACCGATCCGTAGGGCTCGACGTCTACGGAACCCACCTTAACTACAAACACCGCCGAGCTGTCGTCCGCCGACGCGCCTGTCTTATTGCTTAGCCAGCGGATTCCCTGGCTGCCTGTTTGACTACCTGCATCAGCCTGCTTCGCACTTCGGAGATAGCTCCGTAAAACATCCACCTTGACTCCGTAGCACGGATCTCGAACCCTATCACCGGTGGAAGAGTCGAAGGCGTGCTCAGTTCTCCGTGGCTGAGGGATCACTCAAGACCGTCTGGTGTTTGGGTAGATCCGAAATAATACTTTGAATGCGGAGGGAATATACATGGGTTGAAATGCCTAACGTCCAGAATGAGACTCAGTCAGAATGATTTTGGTCACGAGGAAAATAGTAGATGGGAGTTCATAAGGCTCCTCGGATTTCTTCACGGAAATGGGGATTTTCCCTGTCAAAGTTCGCACGACAGCCGTCCAGCGGGAGACTTTCTGAATAAAATAGAATCCGAAGACTTCTCACCTCAATGAAGAAACGGATACGGCTTTCCATATTGTAACACAGAATCATTTGAGAATACTTCCTCATGGTATCGTGGCTCTTGAAGGTGCGAGTCTTGAATTTATTTATATTTAATTCATTCCATCCGATCGATGAGGAGAAATGAATTCGGGAACCAGAGATAGATCTTCCGTGGTCATGGCCGAATGAATGATGATGGGAACACCGCCTCCATCAGTTTAATGGGGATAACGCTTATCGGAAACAAGAGTTTCCCTCTGGAATGGGTTCCGGAGCTGCTGCGGGGGCGTCGCTGGGAGGAGGTGCCAGGCGGCAGCGGGGCAAAAATCGTGAACAGTGCGATTAAGGATGACAAATATGGAGAAATGTAGGAAGTACCCACTAGCTTCAAGTTTGATCAACAGTGTTCCCGCTCGGAACTCAGATGCTAGTGGTTTTCGAAATCAGCACCGATCATATTCGGGGAACTTCTGCAGTGGTGTAGGACCAGTGGTGCGCGAGCCACCGTGCGGTCGTCAAAATTTGGAATCTCGAGGAACCCACTGCTTCCGAACTGTTGCATTCCTCTCACTTCCTTCCTCCGCGAAACTCTTTCATTTGAGTTCGCGATTCATCTCATCATTTCCACGTGGGGAATTCCCCGTCGCTTGATCAACCTCGGCGAGCCGTGCTTTCGTTGTGACTGCGTGTGAGCTCCATCCCTCGGATCTCAGGGCGGTAAGAGTTCTCCGGGAAGCTCCTTGAGAGTTTCGTGCAAGGGAAAAACAATCGTTTTCTCAGGTATCCGTGTATCTGCGGCAATCTCTTTTGTCCAGCAAATCCCACTGGGAGTCCTTATCTTCAAGCATGTTCCCGCCCTCAGATTCAACTGTGATAATTGGTCTGGGAGTCGATCCAGGATATTTCCCCGATGGAAATCCTGTGGGCGCCATCGATATAGAAAATGAGGGGGAGAGACCGTCATGAGCCCCCGGGATGCTCAGCGTTCCCTACAGCTCCGTCCGACAGGCGTCGCGGACGATCAAGCGGCGCTGGTAGAACCCAAGAATAAATGGAAAGCGGATCGTTCTCACGAGCATGAACTTCCGTACATGTCCCAAGCGAGCTCCCGCGTAATTTCTCCTGCGAATGACTCAATACGCCGTCGGTCTGCTCCTTCCTGGGCGAACGCTCCGCTCACGCGATAATGTTGCCTATCCTCGGGGGGCTCGATCTCTTTCCGACAATGAGATAGAAGATTGCGATCGAGCCCTCTCAGTGCGATGCTGATCCGTTTAGTGGACGATCCGATGAATTAGCGTAATGCATTGTTCTTTGTGTCCGTCAATCGGTTAGCTAATGAACGGTCGATCGGATCATCGCTCTCTTCGCTCTTGCTTGACCTGCTCGCAGGCCGCGCTGCTGCTTGTTTTGAAAGTGGAAAATCGGACATCTATAGCTTAGTCAATTGGGCTGATAGACAATGGATGAGCATGAGACGGCGGAGGAGCTATCGGACATGGGGGCGAGCACTCCCAGCGATCCGTGATCTGCCCTTGTTGCTCTCACCGCTGGTGAGGCTGAGAGAATCCGCATGGGATCCGGTTATTCCACACAGCACAACCACACCGACGAATTTCCAGCTGAGCGACATCGATACTGGCAGCAGAAAACTGGAATGACGACGGGAGATCAGTCTCAAGCCCCTCGGGGATAAGCAAGCGTGGCACCCGAAAACGCCGCTCGACAGCGACGATCGGCTGACTCTCCCTGGCTCCCGATCAAAGAATGCGTGAGCCAGACTTTTGGTACGGTCCCCCATCCGTCGTTTTATCCCTTCGAGAGTCGGCTACTGCGCCGGCGCCGGTTCACGTAATTGAGCAAGCATTCATTCATTCGTTCGTTTCTACTTCTTCTCGAGCCCTCACAAGTCGGCGGGAGAATTAGGAAAACTAAGACAAAAAATTTGAAGCACTTCTTCAGTCTGATACTGACTATCATCGGCAGTAGCCTCGCGGCGCTAGCATATCGCTCTGATCTGGCTCCTAGTCGGACTCCTTGAGCCCTGTTGGCGTCTAGATATTATCAAACAATTACAGCGAGCACAGACGTGTGCTCTCATACGAGAAGGCAGGCCGTGTAATCTGCCGTCACCTCAAGAAAAGCTTTGCTTGCGATTCCATTCCTCAGTTAGACTCGGGAGGGAAGATACGTGCCAATCGGTGGGACAAGTTGGGCATTTCACGACGTTGCGTACGTCGGGCTCAGAATATGGTCACCTGATTCGTATTCTGGAAGAGGCTCGGAGAGAAATATTCATACGCGGAGAAGAGTCAGCTCCTAATTCTGCCATTTTACTTGGGCTCATTAGAAACTAAAAAGCGCTTCACATGAGGATTCACTTAGAGTGAATTAATCAAGTTATCTTATCGCGAGGACTTTGCCATGTGATAAGGAAGCTCGCTCCCACACCTGTTGTAGGATTTTCTAATCGCTACCCTCATTTTCGTAAGAATTATCGTCGCAGACATTTTTTTTCCGAGAAAATTTACTCGAAGGCATCTGTTTCTCGTTACCAAATGAGCTCTCCGAGACAAGACTCCGGAGCCGTAGGCGGTCGCCATCTTCTGTTCTTTTCGGAACGCCGGAGATCAGACGATTCATTCTGACCTGCGTTCCCCGATACATCAGATTCCGATCGCCTCCAAATATCGAGGTTCCAATGTAAGCATCCTCCCTATCTCACACGCCTGTGGAGGACAAGAGCAGGCTTCTAGGTTGGCAGCAAACTTGGCTGATATGATTATTACAATACAATAAAATACAACATTGTACAACAAGATCTGAAGTATACCATTCTTAAGCGCTCATGGGATGACATCTCGATCCGACAAGGAAAATCCGCGGACCCCTCTAGCCAGAGAACACTCCATTGTCGAGCCTGAGCGTCCTGGGTTTCAGGTCACATTGAAAGGTATTGTTCCCAACTCGAGACTCTCGTGCGGTGATCCAAGAGAGCGAATGCGTGTTGGAGTCCGCCGGTGACCTACTTATCCTCCGCCGCCGGAGACCGGAACTAGGTGCGTCCGCGGGGAGGAGCGCACATTGGCTACAGCCCCCTTTTAGAAGAACGAGTCGCCACTTTGGATATCAGCCGAATGCGAGGACCCGATCCAGCCCCGCTCCAAGAAAAATCCTGCGGACGCAAGTGATCGGAGGCTCCTCGCAAGCTTTCACGGAATTGCCCTCGCTCAGAAAACTCGAGTATATATAACTCTCGGGAATATTTGCAGTAGGAAAAGTCTAGAAGCCCTAAGGCATCGAAGCCCGGTGGATGGCCCTTCCTCGGCCATTCGTATGGATACGTGGTTTCTAACAATATCTTGCGCTTAGCGGAACGACACGCTTCTGAAGCCACCGGGGAAGCGCATTAAGAAGGAGAATATACCTATCACATCACCGCCATGTAGGAGAAGTCGCGGCGGCGGCAATGAGTCAGTCTATTGTTCCCAGAAAACGAAAAATCTTTGACGAAAATTGCTTGAATGGAAACAATGAATACGCATTTCTTATTCCTTCCCGCCGTCACGTTGTTGTGCCCGGGTGGCTGACTGGCCGGTCCAGCCGCCTGCTTGCCGGTGTTGAGGCTGGCGGGCCCAGCGGCGGTACTGTGTTCTTCGTCTTCCCTGATTTGTTTGTTTAACCTAGATTCTACCACGACGATGACTGTGCCTGCTGGCGACGATGACTGTCTGAATTGCTCGTCTGACCGTTTGACGTAAGAAGCCTGTCAGGCAAGCTCAGGATTCCGTAGCCGCGGCGCCCGGAAAGTATCCAGAGACCAGAGACCCATGGAAGCCATGAAAACCCCAATTTCGGCTGCTCCTCTCGGGCTCGACTCGGAGCGTCAACTGTCGGTCTGTGATTCTCGGAGTGCCTTGCCGTCTGACGAGAAAGTGTCGGACGTCAGCATAATGGTGCGGATAAAACTCCCCCTCACGAATCGCGGGTTATTCATGTAGCACTCGTTAGAAGCTCGGAACTCGAAAGGTGCCGGTCTCCGGCAGGCGATCGATGCAGGCGAGCGAGATATCCGGATGTATCTTCGAGTGCGCAGTCCCTATCCGACTCCGACGCGGCAATTATCGGCATTTTAGCACTAGTCTCTGAAGAATTTCTCTCGTCGTCCTCTGAGCGCACAGCCTTACGGATCTTCGCCGGGCAGGCATGTAAAAATCCACGTGATGAAGTTCGCGTCGCCGTTCTCGCGCCGCAGCGGCCCTCCGTCAACATGGAACGATTGCCATCAATCGAATGGGTTGATGAACTCTGAGAAGACGTCGAGTTTGCCCGATTCCGCAGGCTCTGCGTCCCCCGATTCTCTATTATGGATATAGCATCGAGCCCTTTCTTGACCACGATTGACGATTAGACAAGACTGTGGGCCTCACTGTGCCAAGCTTAGGCCGGAGTTGTCCAGACAGATCCGTCCGCACTCGCTCCGACACTTTACGTATCGCCCCATTGAGTAATGCCTCCGAGAGTTCAGGAGCATGTGGAGAGAAAGTCTCTAGGCGAGCCATGATGTGTCATTGAATGGTACGATGCCTCAGAATCTGATATAATCCCTATGCACGAATTTCATGATCATGGCCGGGTTGATGAGTCTTGGAAGGCCGTTGTTGGTCACACCACAAAATTTATTCATCAAAACCTACTCACTCCAAATCCCGAGGGTATCAAACTTCTGAGCCTTTCGGTCTAGCCTTCGTTTTTTTCTTTGTGCGGGCCTCGGGCGGATCGTCCGTGGTATTGGCTTTGAGCTTCGATTTTCCTTTCTTGGAAGGAGTCTGGTCCGGAATGGTTTTGGCGTCCTTCCTCTCCTTCTTTTTGCTCTTACTCGTCTCCTTCGCTGCGTCATCGCTTTCTTCCGCTGAGGCGCTTTCATTAAGGGGCTTGGCCAGTCCGGAATTCATCGCAGAATCGACCACTGAGCCTCTAGGCAGACTTGCTTTCGTGCCCTTGACAAGTTTCTTATCTATGAGATCATCAACTTTTTTCGTGGCTCTCTGAGCAGTTTTCTTCTGTACGCTTTTCTTCGAGGGCTGTTTCTCCTTCGGGATGCCTTCCGGAGCTGGAGCCACCGTCGACACCTCTGAGGCCGAGATTCCGCGACTTTGTTCCTCCTCTACGCCACTCCCCCGTTTCTTTTTGACGACGGTCTCCACATTCGGAGCCAGACTTTTGGATCCGCCGGCGGATTTCTCGTGCTTCGGGGAAGGTCTCTGAGGGTCCGTGTCCGTACCCCCCCGCGGAGCAGCCTGGAGCTCTCCGACGACGACAGCGTCCTCCTTGGGGGGCTTCCCCTCGGACGCAGTCCTCTCATTCTCTGAGGAATCAGCTTGGAGTCCTTCCTGAACGGCAGACTCACTCGCAGAAAAATTATCCTTGGGAGCTGCCTCAACTGTCTTGAGGAGATCGACTGGGATTCCTCCTTCGGATGATCTGTCGTCCCGAAATGACGTTCTCTCCGCGCTTGCTCCGGATACCTCCTGGGAATCGGCTTCGGATTTTCCTCCCCAGGCAGATTGATCGTATGTGCTTTTCCCCTGTTTTTCTGTGTGCGCACCTTCGACGGAGTCGGCTCGGAGCGTGTCTCCCGAAGAGCTTCCGAAGGAGGCTCCCTTGGAAGTCGATTCCGTGGATTTGGAGATATCGCCTGAGACTTCTCTGTCTTCGGACTTCTCAATCTGCGGTGGACGCCCCGCAGTGACTATCTTCACATGACCGGGGAGATTGATTTTCAAGTTCCTCACAGCCGCCTCGTTTTCGGGAGGCGACCCCTCTGCCGCCCTTCTCACATCATTGACGAGCTTGCCTCGGAGCCCTTTTTCCACGACATTCTCGCTCTTCGGGAGAGACTCTGTCGTCGTTTTCGCACCCCCGAGAGGATCGCTCCTGAGTTCTCGAGCAATGTCTTGTTCCACAGAGGCGGCTGCTTTCGGTGCGTTGACCATCGAAGTCGTCCGGGGTTGTTTCAGGAAATTCCCCAAGCGCCTGCAATCGAAACTTTGAGAAAGCGGGTCTGACACCTCTGAATATCCAGTAATTCTCCTGTATGGGAAATTCAAGACTCAGATTCTTGGACGGAGATAGACGGAAGAAACTCACTGGAGTAGCTTAAACACCATCACGTTCCGGGTTCGGGAGAACTTCTTTCTCTGATCAAAGAACCAAAGGCTTCCGAAGAGGCCCTAGGAGTCAGATAAGGACGCGTCCCTGAACTGGGAGAACTCCGAGACTATAGTCGGTTCATCACATTTTCAACATGTGCGACCTCAAGAGCAGTCTGGGATCAGAGAAAAAGATCAACACCGAGTGAAAGAACACCGGCTCCAAGGCGCCGATGAGGTGGTATTTACGAACGGGACGTTGTTTTTTACCGTCCGCGCGGAAGAGGTCTCTGAAGTTGGAGCATCGATAGCCGGGTGACGGGTGAGGCAAGCGAAGATGATTCTCTACGGCGCCGGCATTCCGGATGCTTAGGGTGTGCATTGGAACCTAAGAACGGGACAAGCATTTTTATGTCTCTTCTCGATGTTCTGATGATGAGCCGTCTTCGGGATAACCTCTTAACCAGGGCCTGAGGTGAACTTGCGAACGCGGAGCAGGAGCAGGGACAATTATTCCTTTATAATAAAATGATTTTGGCGAACTCCCGGCGACAAGCGAATCCCAGGAAGTTTCGGCTCTGAGAGTCTCAGCTGAGTCTCACGGTGAGTTCGTACCGATTCCCCGTCCCTCGGAGCTCTTCAGAAAATAAACAAACATGTTTCGGAGGCTCGATCGCAGCAATCGGCGGCTCTCAAGCTCAGAGTTAGGGGATCGAGACTATGTTTGTGGTGGGGATCCTTATTTTTCCAAGGAGGTGACAAACTCCACTGCAGTGAACGTCGTACATCTAGGAGACGCCGCATCAGAATCCACGAGGGGACATATGTACCCTCAAAAACATATACGGTAAATCCTCCTATAGAAGCCCCCGTCCAATTGGAGCCCCTCTTCAATAGAGCCCCCCCTGCCGGAGCTTTTGAGAAAATAAAAGCCCCCCTCCGATGGAAGCCTGTCTCCAATAGAGGCCCCCCTCCAAACGGAGCCCCTCTCTACTAGGAGACTCCGGACTGCCGAAGTCGGCTGGGGAAAAGCTGACGTGATAGAATCTGGACCGCGGTACCCAAGGATTTCGACCCAGACCGGGGACGCTCTTCCCCAGAAATCCATCATCACTTTTCCGGAGCAAGATTTCTCTTGGGACATTAAGAGCCTCCTCCAACAGTAGCCCCTCTCCAATAGAAGCCCCTCGTCGGAGGTATTTGAAAAAAGACAAGCCTGACTCACTATCGGGGGATTTACGGTACCTATACGGATCGAATGCTCAGCGCGTCTGGCTTCCAGGGTGCAAGCCGTCGAACACCGCACCCTCCTCGAGGAATATCGCAGCTCAGTGTGGGGCCGGGAGAGACATTCTCGAGCTCAGCCATCCGAAGGGAAGTTTTCGTTTCCCTCTCGCTGCTTCCCCAGGTTTCTGTCGGGGAGTTCGAATTCTCGGCCTTGATTCTCGGGACAATACTTCCGAGTTCCGATCTAGAATCCCTACTCAGTGACATGTCAGATCTGCAATAGACGGTGCTGAGCCCAGGTGTGGGATAAGGGACATGGGATAACTCCCAAAAGCACTCAATCCATGACACCACTCCCCTGGAATCCCGCCGACTCCGAGGAGTCATCATTGGAGAAGCGAGGGGAAATAGCGTATAGATCCTCCTTCAAACGAACTTTCTCTCCCAAAATCAGCGACATGCCGCTCCCGTCTATTCTTGAAGTAACTCTTTTCCTTACTGTCACGTGTCATGATCAGCGGGGATACCGGGTCAAACATCGTCGAGAAAAGTTGGTTATCTGTTAGATAATTATTATTCTCGCCAATGGTGGCTTATTTCGAATTCCGAGATACATCCCTCACGTATTCGCAAGCATATATTGGCACCAGTTTCCCCACATGTGCCAGTTTCGGCACATCTTCGGCATTGCTAGTCCACAATTAGTCTTTATTCACTGTACGATTGGTCGAGGAAGGCATATTCCATGGAGAAAACGGCACTGTGACATGTTGAGGTCGAAACTTTGCATTCTCAGATATACGGTGATCTCCTTGGGAGACGCGAGCGCCCCTCGTGAGGCATAGGGGAGAGGTGGGGGAGAAAAAATCGAGAACCGCTGGATTAGAGGAAAAAGTTCACTAAGGCGAGTTTTACACGATCGAGCACTGACTGTTCCTCGATCATTGATCATGGAAACCCCGTCCAGGTTCCATGTAGAATCGGGAGGACACCGATTGAATGAAGAAAAGGTCACATCGCACGGAATCGAATCATGTGTACCTCGATGATTCTGATGATATACGAATCGGGACCTAAGGATCCTTTGAGGCAATCAAGAATGCGTTTCACGTCCGTACTCACGGTAGTGTCTCTGGCACTACCTGCCAGAGGCTTTTTTATCATGGTCTTATGTGCGCCGGAATCGGTGGGGAGAAAGAGCCGAAAAACGGCTCACAAACGAAGCGCTTGCGCTTTCATTTGTATAGGGGGATTCCATAGCCCAGGTCGATGGGTGTCCCAAGGGCGCTACCTACATAGGTATTTCTGATTTCACTACATCATCAATCATCACTGTACCTCGATCGGATCACCCTGGGATCCAGCGACATACCCGAGCTCTCCATATTAGTCGTGTACCTTAGCCCAAGTGTTTCGATCGATCCAGCGATTCGTGGTTAAGAGATGGTGATCGATGCCATGATGTCGCAGTCATGGTATTGGGAAGTCTTGCGTAAGTTCTGCGGAACTGCGAAAAATTCGGGAAGAACATGATCTTATCTGGGAGAACGCCATGAGCGAGGAAGGAGAGACCTCAACCCGTGTCTCTTTCGGAGAACCAAGTATCCCTCGCGAGAAGGATCACGGTATAGTCAGAGCTAAACTCGACTCTCTCGCAATATACCCAACCTCGGACAACGCCGGGAGCAGGGAGGGCACAGGGAAGCCCACAGCGTCGCTCAGAGCCATTCGTGCGAGATCCAAAGAATAGGTATTCGAAGAAAAAAGTATGCTCTCATAAGATGCCTCGCGAAGTCGCGTCAGTCGGGCTGAACCTCAGTTTGAACTCTGACACAGGCTCACCTGACAGGTCACTTGAGGGATTTGGCTGGACAGCATTCACCAAGCAGCCCCTCGAGCACGATCGCGGTAATATAACGGTGATGGCGGAATTGTTCACTCCGTGTCTGCTCCGCGCCGAAGGATCCACATGGAGACTTCTATGCCGACCAAGCTATGCTCCATGAATCCACGAATATGATCATAATCAGCGTGAATTCTCATAGGTTCTCGCGGCCGCTGATACCGGTGCCGAGGAATTCTCCCTAACTAGCCGGTCAGCACAGCGTTCCTGAGGCATCTAGATATATGATGTCGCGGCTGGCGGCACTTCAGTGCACGCAGAATTAGGTACTATGACCATATACGAAGGTATCGCGTATCACTCGCGGTCACGGAAGCCTTACTCATACGTCAAACAATTCTGTCAACCCTGAAGATTCCTCTCTTAAGTATATGATGTCAGGTGTGAGTACGATCAGGTCTCAATCACGGACAATCATTTGCATTCATTCCAAGACTTCGTACTTGTGAATATCGATCTGCCTATATAGGGTGCCGCTTAAATATCCCTGTCACGAACAGGACCAGGTCCGCTGCGTCATCATCAACCATTTATTTCTCCCACCACACTATTCCGACCATACTAACCTCTATTCCAATCACATCACACATCCCAACACACTCACAGAGAGAGGCCAGGTAATCACCGAGGGTAATCTTACTATAAAGTTAATCTAAGGGGTTCCTCCCCTTCCTTCCCATGTATATATTCCATATTCATTATTTCCTAAGTTAAATAATCTCAATCAGAGATAAATAAATGAGACTCAGAGTCGGTAGCGCACTCGGGGATTCGCGACAACAGCTGACTGTCAGCGGCGCTGTCAGTGGCCGGAACTGTGACGTCAGACCTCAGTAGCAATCTCGATACCGGTAAAGCCTGATCACGCTCAGCGCTCCCCCGATATTTCTCAGGACTCAGGGTTCAAATACTTGACTCCGGTTTGCGAAAAGATAGGCCTGGGTCACGCCCCGCTATCTAATTCATCCCCCTCAAGTGCGTGCAGACTTGGAGTCATTTCTAGTGAATCCTCCGTGTCCTCATTGGAAGTGCCTTGAAGCTGTGCCACAATCCCCATCTCCGCGCGAACCGTCATCCTGAGCCCTCCGGTCTGTCCCGATTGACGATGCATGGATCAGGATATAGCCCTCGCTTCATTTAGATTTGCTGACCCTTCTGAGTAATTAATGGAATTCGATATCGATTGGTCGCATGCTCATTCGATTCCTTGATTTCGAAGCAGAAGTCGCTTCTATGCTGATAATATTTTTGTCCAACGCAAGTTCTCCTTGGTATGCTCGTTTGTTTCCGGCTATCATGGAGAGCAAGAGTGGATGGGCACACGATCTTATTGCGACGCATGCTCCTCCCATGGCTGGGTTCCTTTCCTTGGGGTCCCAAATGACTTCTCAGTAAACAGGACGACGGTCGGCGAGAGAATCTCTGGATGCGGAGGCATTCAAGAGTGACCCGCGACGGAGAGGATGCTAAGGATGGAGGAAGACAATGAAGAGATTCCTTGGGTGGAGTTGCGGTCTCGTACAAGCGGACGGTGGGCCAAAACAGCTGCAGACGCTGGCCCAGAGCGATGTGAGTCAGACTCACATATAAGAGATTATCCTCCACTTGGTAAATCCTCTTCTATCAGAACAACAAAAGCAGAGATATAGAGCCATCAGAGTCATTTGGAGAGTCGTATCGACCACAAATGGTTGCACTTTGGCTCGCTCCTCTAAGCCTGCGCGATGAAGCCGGTTGTTCCGATGGCTCATCAACTTCATTGGTCTCACATTGAGTAACGAGGGGCTCGATTCTCGAAGGCATATTGTGTGGAGGAGAAATTCATTCATAGAATTTATTCTTTCTCGCCTTTTTCACTGTGCCACTGTCGTCGTGTCGCCGCAAGCGTCACCCCGAGCGTAAGAATCAACAATATGGCCTTATTTTTCCTCACGACCCCGACATTCGGAATCGCTCAGCGAATCTGAATCTTGGAGACTTCTCCCGCTCACAGGAGATCACTTCCACCTTGTCGCGCGTTCTGTGAAACGATATCTATTCCGGAACCCAGCTCCCCGGCGGGCCTTTCGGTTTGGAGTCCTTATCTCTCAGAAGTCCGAATGTGGTTGGGAACGCCTGAGCTTCCCCGCGCGTCTCTCACGGCACAAAATCGAATCCACCCGATTGGACGGGGATTCATGCGCAGACATGAATCCGGATACCAAATAGAAAGTTTATTCTCAGGCAAACAGCAGGTGTCATTAAACCATTACCAAAATGCCTTCCTGTCGTGACAGAAAAAGTAAACAACTTTCAACGTTTCGTTGAGAGGAAAGAGAAACAAAAGAGACGAGCGGGGAAGTGAAGGATTTACTCTTGGAAATTCCGATGACGACTCCCTCCGGGTCATCTGAATTTTTCTTGCCTCTCCGTCGTCAAAATCAGTTGGTTGTAGCTTCTTGGATCAACCCCGAAAGGAGGGAACGCGTCTCCGCATTCGAACGCACCCACTCGACTTGAAAGCCGGCGGGATTGAAAGCTCATGAAATCTAAACACAGGTGGAAAAAAAGGATTTTCTTCTTCTCATCGGCACCCCGTCAAGAGCGGGTCACTTGCACCTTCTAATCTTTCTCCTTGTCCATGCGATTCATAGATATGTCGTTTTTCTCATGAGCACTCCATCAAGATGAATTCCCCTATTTTGAAGAGTTGAATTGATTTGAACAACGGAACCTCCCCTTATGGCGAAGGGCACGGAATCAACTGAATGACAGTTGATTCCATATGAACTCTATATGAATCAATCGTGGAGAACCTTCTCAACTGAGCTCAGTTGCGTCAGCAGCGGTATGCTTACGTCTCACCGTGAGATACTATTCAAGAGGAAGGGATGAAGCGCTACAGCTAGGAATGATCCTTCATCCCGAATATGCGCTCGACTTTCCAAACATGTCTCCGATGAACATCCTCAGCTAGATTCCACCGACAGCTGAGCTGAACGAATTTCATTATTCCGTAGCGCGCATACATTTAATTTAGGACATTAATTTTACGAGTCATTATGAAGATTTTCTGCCCGTATGTACAGACGAGCTCCACCACAGCCGTGACAACACCGTGACGACAGGCAGCAGCGATTCTACGCTCACTAAGCAAGATAATGGTCGGTCCTCCAATAGCTCGGGGCTCGTTAAAAAGCGGCAATTCATTTTTCACCGGAGCTCCATCCTACACTTTACTCAATTCATTCTTTGAACATTGATCCAATGGGGGAACGGGGAAAGAATCACGACGCTTTCGAATTCTATGGTCGGGGTCCCGTCGTTCTTCCCTCCGAGGGACCTCGAGGGGACTCTCTGTTTCGGACGTTCCAAGTTGAAGCTCGATATCTCGAGGGCGATATCGGATGATGGTTCCTTCGTGAGATCAGGTGTCCTTAGGAGCTCAGCGGTCAGGATCGAGCGGTCAGAAAAATTTGGTCAGAATCGAGCATCGGAAATCATTCGCAAGCTGAATAGCGCAGCTCCCGCGCTTTGTTCAGCGCCACTTCAGGAATGATCAAGGCGTCGTTCCACTCCCGGAGCTTCAATCAAATATTCGGAATTACGGAGCGACGCATCGATAACAGGAAGAGACCAGAGCCTAACACCGGAACCTTTCTCAACTCTACATATCCCTAATCCAGATCGACCTCGGTCGAAACTTCGCGAGAAGTTCTGCTATGTGTAGACGCTTGACCCCTCGACAGCAAATGCTGATGTCTTCTGTTCACAAATCGTTGGCCGACCGCGCCAGTGCGCTCCGGAGTTTGTCCTCTCTTCCTCCTCCACCCTTGGCCAAAATTAAGGCTTTAAGGATTTACAACCTCTCTAGGAGCGGCTAATTCGATTTGGGGCGCCCATGTCGAAGACCCAAATTGTCACCGAACGTAGACTCATCGAGTGAGTGATGCGACCGATGCCCGTGGAGCCACGGCGGTCAAAACCATTTATTTCTGTTCTTGCGAGCAGCGACTGGGACCCGCGGACAAAATGTGAAGGTCGGCATGGCGATGGGGAAAATTTAATGGCCTGAACGGCGGGCTTCTCCTCCCGGTCAAGAATCCATCTCGAATCAATCAGAGTGCCTAGCATACGAAAGTCTCGAAAGTGAATTCGTCGTATTCGCTGAGCCCTTGGCGCATGGTGGTGCCCAGACGGACAAGACTGAAGCTCTATTACTTCGTAGGTTCCATTCGCTGTGTCCAGTGAGCTGCAGTCGTGAATCTGTTCGTTGTGATCTGGCCACGAATTCCGATCGTCACGACCAGCTCGATCTCAGAACGAAGATGGGGAATCGAAATTATAGCTTCGTTGGCACCATTTGGGAGTGAACAGCGCCGATTGGCTCCGGAGCACGCCCGTCGAATCAATAAGAAGAATACTCCACGGATTTTTAGCTTTAGTCGAGACCCGAGGCCCTAATCAGACGCGCAACAGGGAGAGCGCAATAGCAAGGCGCCGAGCAGCACGAGTGAAGCGGGAAACTCCCCAGAACTCGTTGGGCAGACACGCCTCCACTCAGAGAGCCAGGAAGCCCGAGCCATGGCGGACGAAAACATCACCGAATCCGTTCGTAGAGACTCCGAGCTGAGGAAGCCGTCTCAAGGTTTCGGAACTCCAAGGCATGTGGCGGCAAGTAACCATCGATTGCTTGGATCTACCTCGAGAACAATGAACAGCGACGTAGACGACTCGGTCATTTCTGCCGGACAACTCGCGAATCCGACTTAAAATCGAGAACTCGAAAATTCAAGGAATCCCTCTTGAGGTAAATTCCTCCCCTTTCTTAGCACCTTGATTTGTTGGCGCATCATAATAATCGAGCATATAGGAATCCATTCACCCTTCCAACAGCCGTCCATCCGAATTGGCGAAGCCTTTCCGAAGTCAGTTAGCAGCACTTGAATCACGTCGATTATGCAGCGTCGTAATAACATGTTCCTGTCAGCTGGCTTTCTTAATCTTCGACCGGCTGGTTTGTTCAATCAATGACGGAGATTCTTGTTCGCGGTGGTTTGACCATCCGGATTCTTCGTTCCTCCATCATCGCAGGCCGATCGCGTCAATTAAAATAATCGCGTCGACAAGGCGTCAGCGGGAGCAGCTCGTCGTGAGTGCCATCGGCGAGGAAGCTGCGGACATGGAATTACGCACCTGAGAACCGATACGCTGACCACGTAAAATGCTAAAACATCGGTCGTCTGACTCTCTAATCATCCGCCCGTAGCTGATTGTGAGAGTGCCAATTGTGATGTGGGACTTCACTTATCTGACTAAGATAAATGCTTCTCGTATTCCACTCGATTTTCGCGGAGGAGCGAGCATAAGAAACTCATGATGAGAGCCTTAATCAATTTCTCTCTGTCAAGGCCACGGGAAGAGAATATTCCTAGCAAGGAGTTTTCCCGCCATCGGAATCGAGCGAAGCGGGACGCTAGTCCGATGACTGAGGAGAAAAATCCTCTCAGCGGGAGAACTCCGAGACCGTGGGAAGCCTTTCGGAACGGCTAGATATGGAAGGGGTAACGTGGAATATAGACGAATCAGTGATTCATCCCTCCATAAGGCCGACCCATTCGAACGGGCGACGACCCTCTAGACTTCACGGACCGCTGAATTCTGTCCTGTGGACATTCACGGTCATTATGATGCTTCGAATATTTCTGCAGAGCTCAATAACAGGACGCTTCAGTGACCACGTTGACGGATTTCAGTTGTTTCAAAATGCCGTGGAGACTGACGTCTCAGGTTGCGAATCTTCAGAATGAAGCCGAACACCTTGGTGTCCCATCGGAGTTTTTCCAGGGAATGCATCTCGATGAAATATTCCTTCCGTTGAAAGACGGTAAAGGTTCCCTGGATACCAAGACAGTGGAGTATATGAGCATGAGCAGCGGGTCTCCGGACATGAAGCGTCGTATCAAGCGTGATGGGTGATCAGTGATTGATTACGGCTCTGACAGTACCTGGGAGCCTGGGAACCACCTCTGGGAGTGTTGACGTCGATGACTGCGATCAGCTGGTACCCTTATCCGAAACGACTGTGAGGTGGCGCTGCTGTGAGCGAGGGAATGGAGATTTCGGCGAACTTGAGGAACGATTTTCCTGGGTGTGAGTTGGTCGCGAGCGTCCCTTGTGACAAAAAGCTGATTTACGCGCCTATTACTTCACAGGGAAACGCCTGCACACGTTCGACTGGGAGAAAAACTGAGCAAGCGACGATATATCACGTCGCCGGTCCGTCTTTCTGATGCTGGCTTGGTGGTCGGTCTTCGCCTCTCCCCGTCGCTCGTCGGGTCCCCTAATTTTTTTTGCCGAATGGGACACAAACATTGCTTTAGTGGGAGGAACTTTTTATGTTTTAACATATTTGGGTAAAGAGAACGATGAAAAGAATAAGGCATACTCGAGAAGATACGAAATGAGAGCTCTTCACTTAGCGTTACGAGAAACCGCGCCCTCATGTCAACCCCTTCAATGCGGTTGGACTGACAGCTCAGTGGACGCTGGCGGATGTGACGGAAACGTGTAGACAGGATGAACAATTTTCGCGACAGCCTCTCAACTTTGGTTCGTTGCCCTACGGCTCCATGGCCGGGCGTGCTGTCTGCGCGATCAGATCAAGAAAGACAAGGTGGACTCGAGCATACCTGATACGACTATTAGGACGAGGTAATACTCTCTCGATGCCCAAAAGCTCAATGCCTAGTATCGGGTGTCCGATGATGGTGTCGGAAGAGAACCACGAAAGTTCATGACGGCTCATCAAGCATCCGATTCGGAGAAAGCATCGAATTTTCGCCGATGACGAGTATTCTCCGGAATGAGCCTTCCCTTGTTGCCACCGGACCATTCGAATAATTCTAATCGAGCGTGAAAACCGTTTTCCGCGTCCGCGTACCCGCTCCCAGCCCGCGACTCGAAGAAACTCATTCTCCCGGGATTTCAGGTGTGACCGGACAGGTACGATTCGAATATGGCTACGGCAAATATCGGAGTTCAAGTTCTCGACTCGGTCATCACTCCCTGCAAAATTGTTCATCACGGCTCGACGAATTCAGAGGTCTATCTGCTCGACGGGAGCGTTCCGGTGTGGGACTTTTTTTTAATTACCCAAATGATGCGATCAGGCTCATCAGTTTCGTTCAATCCCACACTAGACCACATCTCCTCAGATTCTCATTCGATGCCCTCGACAATGATAGGATGTTGCGTGCGGTCGGAAAGTGCATGCAGATGACAGTAGTTCATGACATCAGCCGATGTACGCGCCTCGGCCACAAATGTTGGCTTGATGGCTGGCTGGCTAGCTGGCTGGCCGGCCGGCTGCGGGTGCTCTTTCCACGACGATGAAGGTTCCCTCTCTCGATGGGGACCTCTCCCCAACGACGAGCCGACAGCGACCGAGCGCGCAAACCCAATGGTGGAGAACCTTGTTGTTTGTGGGTGCTTGTGAAGGATTGCCGAGTTTCTATGCGGCGCTGTTAGGATATGTCGAGAGAGTAGTCAGCAAACGATCGAATTGCGATCCATTCAACGAGAAGCGAATTCCGTGCGCCGAATCGTGCACACTCGTGGATTATCCCTTCGAACCCTTCCTTAAGCGAACACCTCAAGAGTTTCACAATGCATTATACCCTTGGATTAGTAGTGGTTTTCCTGTGCGTTGCTTCAGCATACTCCGTCGAAGAAGGTGCGTGCACCCCAGCAATTAGCCAATTAGGCCATTTAGATAGGAGAATCTGCCGACGTCCCCCAACGGCCGCGCGGTTCAAGCGTATTCCGAGGGGACTCGTTGACAAGCACCGAGCCGGCTCGGGTCCGACACGGAAATTCCGGGACGCCGATTTCAGCTTCACTGCGTGTATGATCTAAGCCTGAGATTCCATCCTAGTATCTGTCCACATGTCCGTCTCATTTCCCGTCTGACCGTACCGGCAGCCGCCCGAAGACATTGATGCGCGCAAGTCGACAACCGTTCCGGTCGCTGTGGCGTCGCTGAATCATCTTTTGTTCAGATTCCCCCCATAATATTTTTTGGCAAGTGAGCCTGTGCTGTGCCGTCATCACTCATCAGCAATCTTCAGCATCCGACTTTCTGTATTCGGCTGATCGTGGGCAACCGTGGATTTGGTGCTCCGGCTTCTCCTCTCGGCTAGAACACGAGCGAATCTCGAACCGAAGGGAGAACAAGCCGAACGGTCAGTCAGAAAAGACCTTATGGGGATGACACTGCGGCTCCGTCTTCTCTCGTTCGTACTTCCCGGGCTTCGATGACTTTCTGACTCCCGCGAGCCTTGCAGTGATCGCGTTCTTACCGGTGTAACTCATTTTATTGTTCTCAGCCGAAAGTTCTTTTCTGAATGCACCTTTTTCTTCTGTGATCCCTCCGACTTTCCTGTGTGGTTCGGTCAATTTTTTCTTGCGGCAAACGGTCGGCCTGCCGTCGGTCTTCTCTTAGATACGTTGGAGAACGCCGGTGACGACGTCTGTCTCGAACCAGAAGTCAGGCAAGCGGAAACGGAATTGAAAATGAGGCCTAATAATTGTGAACTTTTCGGGTAGGTCCCTGTGCCTAAACGTGTCTCTGAGATATCTTCTCACTTGTCGTGCTGACGTAATTTATAGTTAGGGCAATTTTCACTCCGCATTTACCGAAATGAGTGAGCGATGATATTCCCTCCAAGTGAGTAAATTTCGGATGCCGCAGGAGGTCCTCGTGGAATCCTCGGGAGCGAATGCAGCTCCGCTCGACCTGCGAGCGCATCTCCGCTCCAGATGACCATCGAGAGAGCTGAAGTTCTCGAATATCTGAGTTCGTATCCGAATAGCCAAGTGACAATTGACGGTTTACGACAGGTTCCGCGTCAGGTAGAAAGCGAGCAGAAAGAAAACGACGCGAAGCTCGACTCTTTGTTCGGATAGCCAGCGAACGCCGCGCCGGTATCTCGGAGCAAATTCGACTTCCGGCAGAGCATTCGGGTCGGGTGAGCTGTCGTCGACGCTGATCGGGCGATCGTGTGACCATCGTCTGAAGCAGCGCACCTCATTGTTTGGATTTGCATAGAATCTCTTTCGCCGTCAAACTCATCCAATATTGTACGCTACCGTTGAAAGTGACGCACCCGCAGCGAAACCGAACATCATCATTCCGAAGAGTTTCGATCCGATGTCAATCAAACGTCCGCTACGTGTATGCGACGACGCGGAATCGCGAATGGATTTTCGGTCAAGTAGACCAAGGAAGGAGCGAAGAAAATGAAAATAAAATCCCTTTGACGAAACCCCGAGATTGAATAGAAGGAAATGAGTGTTGATTGCGTCGTAACCCAGTTCTCGTGACGTTTCTAGAGGACGCACGCTCGCGAGGCCCCTCTGCTTTCTCTAGATTTTTTTTCACGCAACTTTCTTTCGAGTTTACTGCGACATCTTTCGAATCGAATCGTCATCATTTACGTTTTATTGGCTTCACCTTTTCTGAATGACTTTCTCTGTCTGTCTCGCTCGCTCGCATGGTCGTTCGTCTCCCGAGTTCTATCGCTCTCCGACATGTTTTCCGACTGGGGATGAGGGGGAGAAAACGGGTCTGTCGAGTGTGTAAGTCATCCCAAACGAGTTTATGGGGCGGCAATCACACCGGCAACGGATACATTCGGAGCGGACAGGACTTTTCGTCGGGATTCCGTTGGAACACAACTCAATCGCCTGATGCTGATAATTATCCATATAATTGCTCTGGTCGTTTGTCTGACAACTTGTCTATGCGAAATGCACTACCGATATCCTGGCACTCTTGATTTTGACTGGGGAGGTCAACGGCTCGACGGACAGAGATGCAATCTCTGGCATGAAACTTGGAGTTGGACATTAGCGCTATAAACAAGCCTTCAGTAAATTTGGTGGGCGTGGTCGCAAGAGAAGCTCCTCGCTTGAGCCTGTGAAATTTCTTAAAAAAACAGTTATTGATAGATTGGTTGGAGCGGGAGGCAGCCGAATATAGTTATCTTAAAGACAGCCCTTACATGCGTCTGATTTGCTTATCAGCGATGGGTTTCGTCTTGTCGGGATGCTCCATCCGAATTTGGCGACATCGCTTTCTGCTCGTTATCTTCTTCGTCGCAGGAACCGCCAGAACCGACACGCTTTCCCGAGACTTGAGCTCCGATCCTATTCTGCACTTCGATCATGTTTGAGCTCTCTGGGGCTGACGCTGCTGACCTTCGTTCCTCTCGTCGATCCTCCCCATGATCTTCCCTTACCTTAGTCCCTCTTTCCGGTTTCCGAGTGGATAGATTGGTTCGCCATACGTTTCTTAATCCGATGGTTGTATTAAGGTCAAGGTTAAAGCAGGAACCTGAAAGAAAACAAACACGTCTCACTTCCCGGGCGCTCTCTCTCCTGTTTTCTACGATTAAGGTGCCGGCCAATGATCAGTCCCTCGGTGTACAGGTACCATTGAGCTCACGGATTTGCCTCCATGCCATCGATTGGACTTCTTCAATCTTTACGATCACCATACTACCAACTCAAAGTTCGGAAGCTATATGGATATCAGAACCCATGCTGCTCGAATGACTGCTCAATGCGATCAAAGATATCGCGACTTCAAATCGGACCGTTCAGGAATTGGAACGCCAACCCTCCGTCGGTTGTGATGACTTTCAAGCGAGAGGCGACACTGATGTCCCCCGACATTTGGGGCTTCGCGGCATTTTTTATTCAGGGGGTTCTTCCCAGTCCTTCCCTCCGCGTCGCTTTGATTCCCAGTCCTGGCTGCCGTGAGAAGCTTTGGTGAAGCTCCGTGTGTTCAGCGCGGTACGTTTCCTGCGACTTTCCGCTACGGTACACAAGCCGTCGTCGACATAGTCCGATGTCATCCACTCGAGCAATGCCGGTGTCCGCTCTTCTCGACCAGCCGGGCAGAGAAAGAAGGCGGCATAGGATCCACGTAGATTCCAGCGGCTCTTCTCTCAATGAATGAAACGTTTTCGTCGGCTCGTTTTTCCACACGACGAATCTTTTTCGTGAGAGCAAAACTTTTCTTTGAGGTGCCGACCCAGTAGCTGTCGCTGGTGGCTCTTATCTGAAGGTCATCGCAACAACGCCTTAGCTGCCGTGAACAAATCCACGATAGGTCGACTACGCAGTTGAAGGCGACTCGCCACTTCAGCGACTCGCCACCTCGGGAAAGTGTGCCGAACGACTCCCCGGTTTGACCGAAGTCCCGGTAGCAACAGTCCACTGGGTGACCATAGGGAAAAAATCGACTAATTTTGGCTCATCCCTGGCCCGTCGGACCTACTGCCTGATAGAAGAAGAGTTGATTGACGACCTGGTTTTTATAGATCTTCGTCTGCGTTTTCGGACTACAGGCGTCCGCGGAACGAGCGATTGCTCAGAGCCCAGCGGCTTCCTCGCAGCTACTTGAGTGGAATTACCGATTTCTACGACGACTGTCGGACTGGGACCACGGCAGGAGAAAAACCATCCGTCGATCTTTGTCAGATTCGTCGGGTTTCCTTGTGAAGTCATTTGAATAGCCTGGCCAGAATAGGTAATCGGATGGCGCGATCATCAGGCGCGGCGGCGGCAACATCTACAAACCCCGACATTGGGGAGTGTACGCGGCCTCTTTCAATCAGCAGTGGTTTCACTGCCTACCTGACTGATAGTCGTCGTTTGTTCGTTTGCTTTGGCCCCAGAGCCCCCGTGTGTATTCTAACCGCTCCATCTGAAGCTGAGGATTCAATTACGATTATTTTTCTCCTCCGACCCGCACCGGCCTCGATGTACGGTAGGACGCGCACGTGCGTGCTCTCGCGACCCGACAACAATTCGAGATTCGAGCGTGAAACAGTGAAAAAAGTCGGAGAAAAATTCGAATTATTAGGCTCTCAATCAAATGGCGTGAGCTACGCGCGAATAGATGGTTTACCCCCGTCTACAGAGACACGGAGCCGTGTCGCGATTGAGGGAGATTTGTCACCGAGTGTTTTGTTCTTGTTTTCCGTTGCTTCGTGAAAGTCGGAAATTCGTCGCGCCACAAAAGAGCACCTGGATTCTCAGAAGCCCGACGATGAACAAAAGATATAACGCTTCCCGAAACCGACCGAACCCTATTGACCTCCCCTCTCCAACGATCTTTTTCTCCTACTACTCACGCTACGCTTGTTACCAATGCTCCTATTCGGTTCTTCCTAGGCAGAGCACAATTCATTCAGACCGTCGTCGGTTTCCTCTGCTGAAGTGGTCCTTGACAGCCGAGAAGTTCTCCAAACAAACCTGTCATCAGTTTTTGGCGTGTTTTCTCAAAAGAAACCATCGGAACCCGGTGCGAGCTTCACTCACCGCACCCATGGGTGACAAAAACCAGTGAAACTTCCTCGACGAAACGAGCGGCGATTCACTGTGGATAGCCTCGCCGCAGAAAAAAATCTCGGAGGGGTCACTCTCGAGACGGAAAAAATTCTTTTTGGACTCGAACGAGCAGCTCGAGCGCATCACCGCTCTGTCACCGAAGTCAGCGGTCGTCGCTCGAATCGTGTTGACAGCGAATAGGGACGGAAGTTGATCCGACGGCAGCTGAATCCGATCCGAATTTTCGAGGGGAAATATTTTCGAATCGAGCGCTGCTTGGTACAGAACTCGCTCACTGATTCGGGGCAGCGTATCCTCCACTACTATCCTCCCTCGTTCTTTGCGCTCATCGCCGCTGTTCGACCGAATAGGTTCCGAAAACCTCCGATAAGTCCGAAGGCCCCAAGCACGTTCCGAGCACGACTAAGAGTCAGGCGAGCATGCATGCATGCTCGCTACCCGCGTATCAAGATCTCACCCGGCCACACCCGAAGACATTCTATACGCCCTATCCGTTTACCCTGCAGCCACCTCCGAATGAAAATCGGGATAGCCGCTGAGCGTTGCTTGAAGAGCTTCCTCTAATGCCTTCATGCGGATTGACGGTGTTGGTTGTTGGAGTGTTGCCAAAATCTCAAGGGCGAGCCTCGAGGGAACCTCGCTTCAGTTGACAGCCTCCCCAGTGGTCGGGAAGAGCATAAACATTCTCAGCCAGGGAAAAAGGGATGGAAAGGAAACACAATTCATCAGATACTTATGCACTCAGAACATCGGCGAAATACCCCCGCTAGACCTCTATGATGTCGTTGGTGGACACGTGGTACGTATTTTCCCTGGACTTATCTGCGTATTCGGCTCGTCGTTACGCCCGAGGTGAAAGTTGATGGCCGCGCTGAACGTCATTACTGGCGAGATTGCGAAATCAGAATCGGAATAGAAAACACCATATGAATGCCCCGCTCAATTATGAGAGGAGAATCTTAAGGAATCGGGAATCGACACGAAAATTACGTGGCATACCCAGCTGTTAGACAGCGTATGAAGAGTATTTGACTGTTGATGAACGTTGGCGATTAATAACGAGGTAATTGGCAGAGTTGGCAACAAAGAGCTATCCTGGTACCTACGCCCTCGGGTACAGGCGTCGCCTCGTTTTCTCGCCTTTCGACTTATGGCCCATTTGCTGGAGAAGTTCAGCTTGGATCTCCCATCAGGCCTCGCTGGATTCATGGGGGAAAGCGGAAACGCCTCCACGTCGGAGCCCTCCGAGTCCGGCAGCAAGCAAGCAAACATCGTCCAATAACTCTCGGGAGCGATG
This sequence comes from Galendromus occidentalis, assembly GCF_000255335.2. NCBI lineage: Eukaryota > Metazoa > Arthropoda > Arachnida > Mesostigmata > Phytoseiidae > Galendromus > Galendromus occidentalis. The sequence goes on from NW_003804532.1 coordinate 156,989, forward strand.
TCGTCAGCGAAAAGAAAATTGACGAATATCTTGGACTTTCTGTCATCTGGCGGAAGCTATCGACGCTTCCTTTCTATATTTGGCGAGACAAGCGGCTGGTGTTTGCATAAGACATCAGAATTGTTTGTTCTCTCGCTACGACGCGGGATATATGAGCGGCATCGATGAGTCGTAAATTGCGATAAAGGTCATCGAAACGGTACCTTCCATGCCCGTATCGCTAAATCAGGCTTTCTCGATGCTCTTCAATGGAATTCGTCGTAGATTTCCGCTCTCCTCCCGAACTCCGGTAGAATGCGCGAAAGCCCCCTTGAGCTGATGGAGCCTGAAGCGCGATCCTGTCTCACTCGAAAGAAAAGATGGCGAATAAAGACGAGGCTTCCGATGTGCGCGTCTCCTGCCGAAGGGGCGCGTGCCGCCAGAGCCTATTAAATCCCCATGTAAGCTGGTTATCGCCCGAGTCTTCAGAACAGATGTTTTTTTTTCGGCAGTTCTTTTTTATTTATTCCACTATTTCATAGACTTGCGATAAGTGCTCAGATAACGAGGGGTGCTTGTCGTGCAGGATTGAGGAGATCAGATCATCACCGAAGTCGCTCCCATGGTTGTTGTCCGCAGCTATTCGGGGGCAGAAAACAGAAAATCCATTCTGAAAGGCCGCGCGGTCAACTCCGCCGACGGGGAGCGGAGGATACGCGTCCGGTCAAAGCGACTCGATGACAAAACACAATTTGCCTAATGTATGCGTTGCCTCTAATGAATTCCGCATTGATTCCTCTGAGCGTAATCGTCCGTGCGAAGAGTCCTCGCAGAGGAGTCGAGTTCACTCGATGCTCGTCGGAAGCGCTTGATACGGGCGCGTTTTCAGTGTGCTTTGCGTGTTCCCTAGCTCATGAAGCACAGCAAACGTCACCCTCCATCGATACCCTAAAAATCATTCGTAGAGCAACTCGATGAGGAACCGAATCGCGCACCGATTTTGTTCGAGCGTGCACCGATCTTGTTCAAGTGTGCACCGATTTTTCCCGAGTGGATTTTCGATACCGCCCTCCTTGCTTGGTACTCGTGACCCAATCTCAGTCGAAAGAGCGAGCGTCCACCTTACACTGAGCAGGATACGGCAATCTGGAGAAGAGATGCTGCTCGTGACGAAAAAAGCTGTTCGAACGAGCCAGTCCTGAGCCGCAGTCACTGAAAGGTGAAAAAAACTCGAAACGAGTAGGGGGTTCGCTTATAACAAGCTCGGGCTAAAAAAAACTGGATTCAGAAGACTGTTCCTCAGCGGAGCGTGGTCGATGAGAGCTATGCTGAATAATACAACAATTAATAATGCTTCCTCACCACAACCTGTGGGGCCCAGGGGAGGGCTACAACGATCTGCGACAATCTGCTCTGAGCGGTCCGTCGTTGAGTTAACGATCGTGTACCCTTCCCGAGAGCACTTCCCCATCGGTTTGTCAAACGTTCGCCATCCTTGATTGATTATCGAATTCTTCCACTTGGGCCTAGGTGTAAGAATTTCGCTCGAGAGAAGGAGGACCCGTCATCCAGGTTACGCATTCTGGACACTTTGAAATGGTATTTCTCTCGCTGTCTCCCGTCGATGCCAGACTCACCACGATGACGCTGTTCGGGAAAAATATTCTCGAGACATTTCGAAGAGGATGAAAATACGTTGACAGTGGTGATTCACAAAAATTCGGGAAGCCTTCTTCGGGAATCGACGCGAGCGTAGTGTGTGAAATGAGAATGAGCTCTTACCGAAGATTTACAGCCGAAGAGCGTCGCACGCCTAGATCTCCGTACAACACTGTCCGTCTGCGTGGGTGTTATTTGAGGAAGGAAGCATAAAAAGGCGAGGAGGCCTCTGGAGACGATTGACGTGGGATTCTGAAAAACAAGTGGACCCAATATTCGAATATTCGTTGGAATGTTTCTCAGAATCAGCCGTGCGCTGGATCCCGCGTCCAAGAGCTCCGAACGAGATCGTCGCTGTTTTCTTGGGAGTCGCATCTTCCAAGCGGAACGCCCCGACCATACATGCTGCTGCTCGTCTATCTTTCGAATAAACCGAAGACTCCGGGCTTCCGGGAGAATCAAGGTATCGATTACGGCGCGAATTTAGATCGCGCGATGGGACAAGCCCGCGGTCGGCTTCCCCATTGTCTCGTTGTCCGAACGCTCTCCGGGAGAAGAAGGAAAAGACGATGACGACCACTTTGACGAGGGTTCACAAACCGCCTACTTCCAACGAGAATCAACCAACGCTACAACGGGATAATTTTATGACAGGGGTCGCAGTGTTCTATTTTGGTCGAATTTCACGAAAGGAAGAATATCTATTGCATTCTACGATTCCGTCTGAGTCGGCCGCCAGACAAAGACATCAACCGATGGAGGCTCAAGAGAAATATTTAGCGAAGCCGCACTGCACCGTCTCCTTCCACGGCATAGTCGCTCCTTCGAGGAGTCTCGGAAGAGACCTGCGATTCTCCCGCGATTTTTCGCCGTCCTACCTACCGTCGGCTGCCTTCATCCAAGGACGAACGACCTCCTGAACGTTGTTTTGAAAAAGCTCTGCACTAAATCACTTGCTTGGGTTGTCGGCCCCCCTTGATGGCTTTTTCACTCCATTAAGGACTGTATCCTCGTCATCCTGGATTGTGGGGTGGCCTAATTCTGGAGAATGCACTGCTGCACTTACGCTCTGTTCTCATCCGGATGTCGATCGCGCTTGTCATAAACTCCCCGAGCTCCACCGAAATATCGATTTGAGTGTACGGGGGTTCCTCTTCAGACCAGAGAGCCGCTTATTCGGAAGAACGGAACCGTTTTTCCTGAATCTAGCCTGTGGATTGAAGCGGACAGAGATTGGAGGGGGAAATACAGAGCTTCAAAGAAAGTGACCCTGGAATCCCAAATGCAAACATTGGATTTTTAGACAATTTTCTCGGGAGCGCCATAGGCGGTGAGCTCGAGAGAAGTGTTCCAAGAATGAATGTAGTACATAGATTCTCCTCGAGGTCTCGCGCCAGGCTCCGAATCGAGTCAGAGAATACTCGAGCCGGCTTCGGCGGATGGAGGGGGGCAAAATCAGTTGAGCTCCTCATGTAATCGAGTCGGCGGATTCAGCGTTCGATCTTTCCTACATCTCATGTCTTACGGAGTGTTTAATTTTTCCATTTCCTCGGCGGATATCACGGCGTAGTAGTGGGAGGGCATCACCGCGTCCATTCAGAAAGCCGCGTGTCGTGACCGACCACTTTCACCGCAAATGACCTTAACCCATCGGACTTTTAATATTAGGGCCCGAAGAAAAGTATTAGCGGCGCATCAAGTGAAACCTCTCCGCGCCTCCGAGAACCCGATGGACAAAAAAGCGTCGAGAATTGCCGCCTGAGGAGGGGAAGAGAAACGTATCCAAGAGTTGCGGACACTGTGTGTCAATCTTGAAGGCGTACATACATATGTACGGAGAGATCACCGCCATGATCATCACGAACATCAAGCTCATGGTCCGCAAATACTCTGGGTCGGCGGCCTCTCGCGAGATAGAGGCCGCCCTCGGCGAGATTGGCTGGCGCCGAGGTACATCTGCAGTCTATGAGCCAAGGAGAAGAAATCCAGGTAAACCCGAGTTTGCTCACCTGCTCTTTGAAGCACTCTGTCCGCCTGAAATCCACAAAGTCAATTTGTTCACAAGCAAGACCACCTGGCTGTATCTGTCGAGTCAGTTAGCGAGCTTTGTTGTTCGGCGCAAAGCCTCGCATGAAAACGACATCTACTACTCTAAAAGAAACTGTACGCACGAGGATCGCCACTCTCGCCTCCGTAACGGACCCCGGGCAGCAATGACGACTCGACGACATAAACTCCATCGGACTAATGAGTTCATTCGGCGCGCTTGGGGACGGCGCGGCGTGAAGTCGCACCAGATTGGAACAAAGGATTTCTCGCAACTAGTCTGTCCGTTCTTCCTCCTAATTTCTTCGGAAGAGGAAACCCTTCAGTCACTCGGTCTCACCTGACTTCTCCCGGATTAGTTCCTAACTGACGCACGGCCGGCGGCCGCTGCATCATCAGGCGAGTCGGATTAACCAAAAATCAAATATAGCATCATCCGCGAGGCCTTTTGCCTGCTTGGCCAAAGCGGACTGGATCGAATACCGAGTCCGTAGCTCTACTCGGCCGTGCAATCCCCCGTGCTCACTCGAACGGGGCTTTTTCGAGCAAACGATCAATCAGTGTTAAAACCATTTGTTCGCACAACGTCGGAATCGATTGAGAGTTTTTGCTTCACGCGCTTCTCTAGGCTCGCGGTCCATGTGCCCTGGATATAATCGGACCGATGGCTCCACTTCGGTCCTGCTCATCCGTTTATTCATTCATTCTGAGTTCGCTCAGATCCCTGATCACAATGCGGAACTCCACTTCCTCTGGAACCGCTGTCACCGAGGAAAAGAGAATCACGGTTTCTTACAAGGAGGTTCATCACTCGGCGATATGAGGTGACGTCTCGTTTCTGAGTAAGGTGCATCCAGGGCTCGGAGAGGGAGCTCGTTTCGATTTTTTTGACTTGAGCGATTTAGGAAAGTACTTTAGAATGTTCCTTAAACAAAAGAAATGGCTCCCCGGGACCATATGCGCTCATTCAGCTCGAACTGACGGGACACGTGTTCTCGGAAGGCAGCTCGGTGCGTCGCGCTATCCGTTTTAAAATAATGCACATCTGATGGCGTCATTCTGGAGTTGATACAACACTCCGAAGTTTCGCGTTCGGCTTCGGCAGAGCCCGCCGCGTCTGGCTTGCCAAAACGATCGACAGATACGAGCGGCGATCACGAAAGCAGAGAAGTTCCCAGGAGTGATCTTCATTCGCAGGTACTTTAACGAACCGATCGCGGATCTTTGAAGAGAGAATCTTCGGATCGTGATGACTGATTACTTAGTAATCAACAATCACCAGTGGGTTCTCATTTCGAGTCAGAACATGCCTCTTTTGAGCGAATCAGCTCTCTGAAGAATATTCTCCACGAGGTTACTCTATCCAGGAAGACACTCCGTGCTTACCGTTCCTACATTCGATTGGAATATACCACGGATCCACGCGTAATGGCGCAAAACTCGGGTCGCCATAGGGCAATCGAAAACGTCTGCCCCTCTATCGCAGCCCTCCGTGCTCCTAATGTTCGTCTTAACGATTCATGATTGAACCCGACAATATTGGGAACAGTACGTGAACGCCGTTATTGTCTCCAGCAATTCCGTTACGTACTCGGTATCGTCTGTTTTCCCCTTCTCGGTCTCGTGATGATTTCAGCCTTGGTCGAATGACGGACGATTCGTTCGACGCCGAATCGTTCCCAAACTAGGTTCTGCCGGCTATCGGAACGAGGAGACCCTCTACATACATATGTATATGGAATGCGTGGCTGTTCCTCCTGCCGCTCTGATGCACCGACATCAAATTGGAGGGACATCGATACACGAAAGCGAATGCTCGAATTTACGACCTGGGTTGCAATTAGACGGATGTTGTTATTGATTGTAATCGGCTCGAGCTTGGATATAAACCGAAACGTTGAACAACATATTGGTTACGGTCAATGTTCTCGGCGGTGGAACGATGGGAGAGCCTCTCAAAAGACGATATCTTCTCGTCGGAGCTTCCTGCTTTTGAGTGGCTGGCTTTGGAGAAGTGGGTAAACTATATTTTCCATTCCTGGGTGGGTCCTTTCAGCATATTCGCACCACTCGCCTTGGATGGCATTTCCATTCCTTCTTTGAACTCTTGTCAACCTCGGTTCTTGACTTCAAGCATCGTTTCTGCAAGGGAAGAGAAACTCGACTCAAGATTAACAAGGAGCGGGCACTGAACTTTCGCTGGCATCGTCGATTTCGGTTCTCGAACTCACGGGAAGCCCATGCTGCTGCCGTCGCGAACAAAGTCGCCGAGGTGATTTGGGCGGCACGCGCCGCCCGGCTACTACCACGTTTCCTGTCCCCGCGCTTCATGTCAGAATTTTCTTCTCTGCGTTCGCGCTTCATTCCTCGTTTAGAGAGAATTTAAAACTCTTCGTGGGAGAGCGGTGTCAAAGACGCGTTCGACTATGTTTAGATTTTCTGCTCGGGCGACGCTTATGTTTCATCCCGAATTCCTTGCTTGAGTAAACTGAGTACCCGCCTTAGAGCAATATATCTATTCTGAAATCGAATTCCCGATCGTCAGAACAATCTTCGAGTCGAAACGGAGCCTTGAGAATCACTTAAGTAGAATAGAAAGAGCAAAAAAGAAAAAAGGGGTTGCCTCCTGCGCTTGTCGTGCCCGCTCCTCTACGTCCCGCCGTCCAATCTGACGCTCCATTCGCTCGGTCGCCCGCCGATGGAGTAAGCCAGAGACATTCAGTTATTTGCCTCATTCTTCGGGTGGGATTTTTTATTTTTCGCTCGGAGAATTCTTTTGCTCAGATATACCGAGGAATCGATATTGCGACCCTTTGATCGTTACAACCCTCGACCAAAGGCTTGTAACGATCTCTTCTGGAGGAACCGCGTTGTCTCAGAAAGCGAGTTCGACGTCCGACTCCCCTTTCGGCTCCGTTTTGGGGAGGCGCTCCCCATTTTCATGGCACGCACGTGAGGATGTAGAATTCTGGAAAGCCATCGAAGACGAATAATTTCTGCTGCGGAACACTCCGTTGTTGTCAACGCAATGGACTGCAAGTAGAGCCCGAGCCGTGAGTCAAAGGATGCAGAACCTGCAAATGTGTCCATTAGACCTTCCACACGGAACGACAAAAACGTGCATCGACGAAGCTGTTGCTCTGCGACAAAACTACTCCTTCGGGAATAAACAGCGTAGTTCACATCGTACCATGATCGCTGACTACGAGCGCGACCGTGAGCCGAGAATGCGAGACGGTAGCAAGCCTTGTTGAGGGAGAGCTATGCAGACCCAGGCTCCATCTGGACGCTTGCCGGACGCTGGATCAATCAATATGGTTATCTAGGTACTGCTGCGTTGGACTCTACGGGCTCGGGGCTAAATTCGAATTGTCGGTCGTGAAGTTTATCTGGTCGGCTGACGCAGACGCGCGTCGAACTGACAGACATCGGTGAAGGATCACTTTTTCGAGCCGAATCAGTCAGAAAATCAGTCAGTGGTCAGCCCGTCGTGTTTTTTAGGCCTCTGCCTCTACCCCTCGTCAGAAAATGGCTTTTCTTATCCTCGAAAAGAATGTCCCGCCGATGACCCTACTGCAGAGCTTCCTATCAAAATCATCGCGTAATCAACTTCAAGTTTCATGAATAATCTTCAATGAATAGATCCGGAGAACTCCCGATGAGCTGTCGCGTGCTATCTAGCGAGTTTCCGATCCGGAGACGATAGTCGCGAACTCGCAGGCTCCTACGGAGACGCAGACGTGTGTGACAGTACGATTCACACTGCCCACACGGACCCAGGGGCAAGGGGAGGTTTCGCTGACCACGGGTTTTCTGCATCGTTCCTTAGCCGGCCTCAGAAGACGTCGACACATAGAAAAAAATCCTTCGAATGAGCCCGCGAACTCAGTATTAAACGCAAACTCTCTCGATTCTCGAGACGCGAGGCAAGCGTAAAGTTGAACTTTGGCTCCATCTGCGGATCATGCGTGCTCAAGACCGCTTCCAGCGTTCTCTCTCGTCGATTCGGAAGGTCCTATCTTCGTACCTAGGATCAGGCTGTCTTCGGTCATCAGAATTACCCCTTGGAAAGGTCTGATACTAATATCAGGTGCATCGAACTTTGACACTGATCCAAGCCGGAGACAGCTGTCCGTACCGGCGTCATGTAATGCGTAGCTGTCACCGTAAGTCCCGTTCGCATCTACAATTATTCCGGAGGAGCAAGGGCGCTGCAACGAGGTCGGGCTCAGGGAGTCTGGAAATTCCACGGAATTTCTAATATCCGCTCGCGATCCGCAGCTTCCTCTGAAGTTCGTTCCGCGCTCGAGAGCCAGATGGACGAAGCTCCTCTCCCGCTCAAACATCGTAAATGCGCACGGGGAAAGAAGCGGGTGAATTCTTTGGTTCTCCTCTGCCTTGGTGGCATCGTGAGTCCTCAGAGAACAGGCGAATTTTGCCTTACGTGATCCACAGGCTTCACAGATGTGACCAATGCCGTCTCGAGAGCCGAGTAGGTGGCTAGGTGTATAGGCACCCTGCCAGCCAGCCCACGCTTTCGTTTTCGAACCGCAGATCGTATTGGTGGAATTGGTGTGGTAACATACAACATCGGCTCCGTCGATCTCTTTGTTCATCTCCATTGTTATCGACTAGTATAGCTCATCACAGACCTTCAGAGCGAAGTTCGGGCAGACTCAACAGGCTAGCCGGCCCCCTTGGCATCAGACGTCACGCCGCGACGACGCGGCTGAATTTGGGAGTCCAGTGAAACCCGCCGCGGATAGATCCCTCGGCGCCCGACTGGGACGCCTCCGGACGAATACTCCCCCAGGGCTCGGGCCATCTTCTTAGACACTGAGCCTTAGTGCACAGATGCGGTATGAGGGAGTATCCAGGTGGATCTTGGCCCCGGTCTAAGGGGTTGAAGTGAAGCTGCCTCCAGCTCGAGCAGCGGCGATTCACGCTGTGCGACGCATGTCTCGCAGGAAATGCGAGAGACGCGTTATGAGCTCGACCACCCGGTGAATAGTGAGCCCCCTCCTCTTAGGAAATGCGTGTCCTCGGACCTCACCTTCCCCAAATAATCGCTGAAGGGAAAAAATTCTATTGGCTGATCGTGAAAACAAGAGCCACAGGTTGATAGAAATTCACGATTCACGTTACCATGTTCACATGCGCGTAGGTGTGCACGACGAAGTTTCTCTCATGCGATGAAGCTCCCCCGATACGCCTGACCAAGCAACATAGGGGGAGCGGTCAAACGTTGGACATCCTGACGAGCGGGGACAAAACGGAACTGAACGATTGATCGCGCTAGAAGTAAGCCGATCCCATAATGCTCTGACGACGCTCGGGCTCCCGACTCCAGGGCAACATGTTGTCGTTGAATGGATCAGACTCCGAGAATATTTCTTGGTGGTAGAATGAGCGACGGTGCGGTGGACGCTCCACTCAATAATATTTTGATGCAGCGGGACAACCTCGACCGCAAGCGGATATCGAGATGTTTCTTAGAAGAGTCGTCACAGCTCGAAATTATCGATGCTACGAATCGTCGGGTCGCAGCATGCCGCGCAGGCGCAGCGAAAATGATTAGTTTTGCCGGAATCGAGAAATGACAATCGTCTTCTCTTCGAACTACATATATATACATTTCTAAGGCGGAGGGAAACCTCACTCACGGACCTGGTCCAGCTCAGGATTGGGATGAGGTTGCCCCCGACACTATCTCGAGCTTTGATCTTAAGGCGATCCGTTTCTAATCTGAGGATATTGTTTTCAGGTGAGAGTTTGGCCGGCGATAATGCGAGATTCAATTGCGATAGCTTCATTACAAGCTCGAGCGTTATCCGATGTCGGAGGATTATCTTGTTACCATCTATCAAAAAGGTTTCACAGCGGAATGTCGAATCGGGCAATGCGACTGTTTGACGCTCGCCGCGCACTGGCACGTCTTTTTCAACAACACTCTCGTCCCGACATATCCGGTGGCGGTATCGCTGCCGATTCCAGGAAAAGGAAGAGGTTTAGTAGATGCAAGAAAACATCTCGTTGCCCCGGATGAATCAAGGTCGAGGAGGCGAAAGAAGGACGGGAAGACGCAATGTGACGCGTAACTCTCCGACGGGAATAAGAGTCGTCCACTTGAATGAGTGTCGGTCTGCTGAGGAAAGTGTCGGTCTCTCGAGATCTGGGGAGGTTCTCGCACTGAGTACCCGTTCCCGGTATCTCCACAAGATCCAGTGACCCTGGAAATGAAAGAACGTTATGAGAACGTCTCGGCAATGGGAAAGGATTGCGTGTTCTAAGAGATGCAGTCAAAAGCAGGAATGAGAAGCGCCGCAGTGCCTAGCTCAGGGTGATCTGGAGGGCAAGCTGTACAGTTCCCATTCGCGGTGTATTGCTCGTACGTGACACCAGCTAGTCCGACATTTCGAGCTCCGCTATTCGCTATTCCGAAAGCAGTCAATCATGAGCTTTTTCCGTCGCGATCTCTTTCGCCTCGTCCTGCGCTTACGGCAAAACACTCGAAACGAGACACACTCCACTCGAAAATCTTCCGACGCTGCAACCGCGATTGCCTCTAGATGCGAATTTCATGGAGCGTCGTAAGATCATCCATTTATTGCCTTCTATCGCAGCATTAGATCTCTGAGCCGGCGATGGCGGTGTGAAATTATTCGGTCCCTGTGTTGTTTCGGTATTTGAGTGAGCGAGACCCTAATCACTCTCCGATCCAATTACAACGCTTTCTGAGCGTTTCAGCCGAATTTATTCGGGCGCAATCGATCGATTTCGCTCCGAGCGTCACCAAACACGTAGATGGATAGTCCGCGAGATGCATTGTATGAGGTCGAGACCGATGCTTTGAGGAGTTGACTGGGAGGATACTTGACCAAACTAAAAAATGGGTGGACTTCGAAACTGAAGAATCGATCACCGGCGGGGAGACACACGAGGATTTTATGCAGATTTCACGGTCTCTCTGCTCCCTTCTCTCTGTCCCTGGGTTGAGTTCTGCCCATTTCCGACAGATATTTATTAGCATACATGGTCTGCTTCCCCTGCTACGGCACTTGTCTCGGCTACCGAAACACTTCCAGCGGCGAACTTGATGGCTTACCAAGAGCCCGCATAGATTTTCCAGATAGAGCAGATCGATCTATTGAACTCGTTCCGATGCTCGACCGTTCGGGGTGCAGAACGGGAGTCCCTATTGTTCAAGAGATACTATACGAGACCCGAGTGGAAAACTCGTTTTGACAGCTCTTTCTAGGGAATTTCTCCTTCACTTACTCCTTGAGCTCGTCTCTAATGTTGTGTTGTCAAACTTCCTCCCAAACGGAAGACATTATCATGAAACGACGGTACGCTCATTGAGATGTCGCGGCAACGACAACTACGTAATGGTTGTAGAGCTGGCAATGCTGGTCGACGAGTGGAAGCAGCTCGGAGGAAGCTAAAATTATCGAAGACATCATTCAAGCAGCCCGTCTACATACTTTAACACTTTCATGCGCACGCTTGTTCGTAGAGTTCGCTCGCTCTTGTCTCCAGAGCCGATTCGTGTGTGTCAGAGCGTGCGTTACCGCGCGGTTCATGCGCGAGGGGACCCGGTAGAAACGAGACGACGACCGGTCGACTGACTGGGAGCATAGACACTATATTTACATCAGTTGCTGAAAACAACATCACATGAGAAACTCCCGCAGACTTTCCCTCGGAGAAGTGATTCTGCGCGCTAGCGAGTGATGCGCGAGGTCTTCGATAGTTTTGAAAAACACTCAAACTTAAATTTTTTATCAATTTTCTTATCCAGAACTTGGAATTTCATGAACTTTTCGATTCAACTTTTCAATATTATTCCTTCCGGATGATTATTATTTATTCCGGGCGTCGATTTGCGGAAGATGGAGAAAGGGTGACATGAGGGAAAACTTGGACTCAAAGAGGGTCAGGCTCATGATTTTTGTTTTCATCTATCCCGATGTGGATCGTGGACGGCCGAGCTAATATCCGGGATATGATCAGTCTACTGAAATGGCGGGACGACACCGCGTCGTACCGACGAGTACGACGAAGGATCATTTCTCGCATATGTTTGTTCGAAAACCATCTAACCATATCAGAAGGATGGTTGGAAACGTCGATATCAACCTCTCATGGGTAGCGAACAACACGCATTACGCGAGATCTACGTCCCTCGTACCCTGGGGATGCGCCTTTTTAAGGGCATTCGTTTGCCGAATCGAGGGCGTCGGTAAACAAGCGGTTCATGTCGTGTGGTCAGTTACGCTCGTCCTTGACGGCCCAACTGAAATTGTAAAACATCACCGATTTGTGGGCGTCGACTGCGTAAGCCTTTTGCTTCGAGCAGAAGACGGCACTTCGGGCGGTGTTTGTCAAACGCTTTCGATAAATCCGCGATAACTTATCATCACCGTGTCGTCGATTTCTCTTCTCCCCAGCAGTCGACTCGGGAAGATAGAAGGGCACCCGTGCTCTATGCTGACGCATATTTCGTCGCAGTGGTATGTCGCATGCGTGCGATGCGGGTCTGCGGATGTTCGGGTTCGTGTGTCCCGATGAGCTGAAATTTGCAGCGAATCGTGACGTCATTTGTCAAAAATTGGGAAGGAACATCGTATCTCAATGATGGTTCAGTACGCTCACGTCCGTCAAAAGCAGTCCGACCCTTGTTTCCGACAACTCGGGTGAGCCAGCCGACAGCGGGACCCAACACCGAATGGGTCGTGCTGTAATTGTCACTTGAGTCCAACAGAAAACGACCAATTTCAACGTATGTAGTCGTGCGCACGCCGCTAATAATAAATGAGTGGTTGTGTTTCTACTGATGGGCTGTGACCCAGCGGAGATATTGTTCGCGAGCTCGATTCCGCTCGGATTCTGAGAGGAATCCGGGTAGAAGGCGATGACGGCGACGATCTTTTTCAATGAAGATGAATGAGTTAGGGAATTTTTCTGTTCCCAACGGCCTTGTTCAACTCCCACTCAGTGAGTGACTCCCGCTGATCCATTGTTGCCGCTACCATCATCAGAATTCCATTACTCATTACTACCGTTGTGCGGCCTTCACTTTCCGTTGAACATTCTATCCTGAAGCTTCAGATACGTGAGTTGAACGTTCTAAACAGGATCACCTAATAGTTTTGTGCGATCGTGGCTCATGTCTTCTAACATATATCCCATCGAGCGAATGTGAGCGGAGGAGGAGGAGTAGCGAGTCGAGCGCCTTAACATTCGCAGAGGGACATTCTCGAATTATGAGTTCCTGTCAGGTGACACATGAAAACAGATGTGTTAGAGCAAGCCTGCCATTTGTTACGGTTAAGTAAACTGTGCACTTCTGAAGCGCCCGCGTATTTGTTTGGCGTTCGCCACAAAGTACTGTTCAGAGCGCAATTTTAGAAACCAGGCGGAATACGATGCGATCAGCCTCGAAAGCTTTGTCGGCCGAGAGTGATCGGCAACCCTGTTTCTGCTCCGCAGTGGAGAAAAAACACGCGTAGATAATGTTTCTCCCCGTTCAGCTCGGTTTATGAGGCTTTGCCAGCCGAGATATTCCATCGGAGTCTTGAGTCTTCGGAAACTCAATTTATCGAGACGCTCAATCGCTGAAGCCGACGCCGACGTGGGACTCATATCCAGACTGAGGCTGGTCCTCACTTGAACTTTCTGAGGGTCGAACCGACAGCCGCCGTCTTACCCGTAGCTGTGGATGGCGGTCTCCTTCGCATTGTTCAATGCAAAGGCCCAGAATAACCTCTATCAGGGCCTCCCATTCATCAACTCGTATACCGACCTCGAAACGTATGCTGATGCGCTATCGCCACGATTGGAGCTCATTCACATCTCATCCTCGAATCTGTGAGTCCATCACCTCATTCTTCCGCTTATCGGAGATTGCCATGAGACAGCTCCGAACAGACTTGAAATCCGGTAGCGCACCGAAATTTGAGACGACGGCGGCTCAGAAGCTGACATGCAGAAAGTTTCAGATCGCACAGCGACCCGCATACGCGGTGAGCGAGCAAAGATCGTGAGTGCTTTGTTGCTCTTCCCGAAGACAAGTTCGAAGGAAGCTTTTAATCAATTAGTTAGTCAGGATGAACTGGAGTCCGATGACGTTGGCGACCAGTCAGCCGGGCGGCGGATCGCTTGCTGGGTCGCGGAAAACGGCGGTCGGCGTGTCTCCCTTGGCTGCAATTACCTGAAGGCCCCTCTAATCACCCGGTCGGCCTGCCTGCCTGACGAGCAGATAAAGCGGCCAGTTCGAGCTTCGGCACGTTAAGAGCGTAACAGGGTCTAACTTGTTTTACAAGGAAAGGGGACGTCCGAGTAATCATAAATAAAATTGTAAACAAGGAGGAAGACAAGAAAGACGCGAATAAAGACAGACGGGACCGTCACCCGGGCGGATAATCCTCTCGACTTCGCATTGTTGAGCGGGTCCTCAGCCATCTGCCGCGCGCTGCCGCTTTGTTGTCGGCAGGATTAACTCCTGGCGACGCTTTGTATCCGACCATGTATCAATCTATCTATCCAGCTAGCCGATGATCGAGTTGGAGCCTGGAGGTGTTTGTACCCTTCGGGTAGCTCTGCTTTCGAACGAGCAACGGATTACCGAAGCGAGATGTCTCCATCGAAAAATCAAATTGCTCTCCCTCCGATTGCGATACGGAGAGTGTGCCGCGCGGTTGGCGCTTCTTAAGAGTCATCATGTGATGTTGAACCCATCGTTTACGCTTCGGTGGGAGCGTTTTGGCTTTCGTAATGTGAACTCACACTGCTGTGAACTTCGTACGATCCGCTGCCGCTTCTTCTACTTAATGATCAACACTTTTCTCTCGGACCGATTAAACCAATAATTGCTGATTCGGTGGGCGCGAATGATGCCGTTGGCGGCCGTCCGGTGCTTTGACACCGTGATGTGCAAACCTCGTGACGTCAATCTTTGATCATTTCTCGGTTGAACGAAGTCTAGACTGTCGGATGAACGAGCGCACAAGTTCAGTTTTGAGCCGGCAACTGTCTCAAGCACAGAGGGTGGTCCGAAAACTCAAATCTGAAATCCGTGATGAGTTCCTGTTTGGCCCGCGTCATCAAAGCAGTCAGTCAGTCAGTCAGCGAGCCGGCCGGATGATCGTCCACTCAGTCAGTGAGTCGGAGAGTCACAGACGGGAGGATACGTGAAAATATGGGCATTCGCGGCTGGGGAAGACGACCGACCTATTGCTCGCATTCTGTCCGTATTAAACTTGGAATATTGCTCGTCGACGGAGTTCATATCTTTCGGGGCATTTGTGGAAGAAGAGTCGGAGGTGACCTCGCTCTTCATGACTAAGATGGTCATTCATGGTCTTGGCATGTTTCGGAATCGTCCCCGATACAGATCAGTCATCTTTCGGATACGAAGTCTCAGAGCATGAATATCTGAGCCTTTCAGAGTGTCCTCCTTCTGTTCTCGATTCATTCAATCACACGCGCTGCGACAGCGAGCCCTGCCAGCGCTGAAGCGCTTGGAGTCCCCACACATTATAATTTCTCTCGGAAAAG
This sequence comes from Galendromus occidentalis, assembly GCF_000255335.2. Classification (NCBI taxonomy): domain Eukaryota; kingdom Metazoa; phylum Arthropoda; class Arachnida; order Mesostigmata; family Phytoseiidae; genus Galendromus; species Galendromus occidentalis. The sequence continues at coordinate 172,232 of NW_003804532.1, forward strand.
CCGACACTCTGGGCGTTAACTTCGTCGATGCGAGAATTGGCGGAACACCTGCCCAAAACACGAAGAAACAAGTCAAAGAAGAATATCTCCCCGGTATTCGACTTACGGACTTGGGATCTTCATTGTCGAGTCTTGAAGCGGCTCGGAGATCCGGTCTCTGTCACGGCTTTTTGTCCGAGAATCATGCGATACGGAAAATGAAAACATTAGAGCCAGTTTTGCAGAAAGCTGTCAATGACACACTGTGAAGACCGTGAGCATGTAATTCTCTCTCCAGCCCCGGGACTGAGCTTCATTTACGCCGGGGAAAGATCGTGATTCCCAAATTCTGACATTTTTCCCCTGAGTTTTGTCATGGGGAAGGGGGGGGGAAGCTAGATGAGCGCCGAGCCCAATCATTTTCGGACGACAAATTTCAGTCTCGGAAAAAAGGGTCATGCCCACGGTTCTTCATGCGGCCGCCCTCGATCCTTCCCGCTCAAATTCCGGCGGAGGCAATTCAGAAGTCAGAAAAATTTTCCCACAGAATGTATATCGCGGTTCGCCCGACGGAACACGTCCCCTCCGATATCGATACCGAAACACACATGAATCAGCGCTCCGGAGACTCCGCTATCTGGCCGTCTGGTCGTCATCAGCGCTCGTCGCAAAGGATTTCCCTCGCTTATCTGATATAATAAATTTGTTAATTTGCCGTCGCTGCCGCTGGTAAAGCCACTAAGACTGCCGGCTATCGTTATTCGGTCCAAGATCGTTCGGCGGAGAGACTCTGGGTGTTCAGGTGAAGTTCCGACGACAGGTCAATTTCTCTTGGGTGAGATATTAGCGTAGCCTCTATTCTTCGTCGACGGCTTTTATTCATGAATGAATGAATGGATGGAGGCGAAAGCGTTTGTCTGGACGTTCATCTCCCATTGTGAGAGTCATGATGGGCCGATGGGCCTGTGTTTGGAGGAAAAAAAACACCAGAATAAAAAACTTCAGCCCACGTGCGGTTGCCGTCGTGCAAGATGGCCTCTTTCCGCGGCCTCCCTCGAGGCTATAGGTGTTCTTTTTTTCGGTGTCCCAATCCGTTAATTAGAAGAGATAACGCCGAACTTCAAATTGAGCGTAGAAGTCTCATTGGAGCTTTTATCTCACAGCGGGAAACTGATCCGCGGAAAGGAGCGCTCCTCGCTGGATTTTCGGTCATACATTCCCGACGAGGGTGTTCTCGGTCAGGGTGTTCTCTAGGCGGGAGCATGTATTCAGCATCACCCTACTGGGTGGGTTTCCTTTTGCGGATAGTTTCGCGGAATAATAATTAAATTCGTCGGAGCTCGGATTCTGCAATTGACTGGATCGGTATGAGACGCTGATGTCATTCCTGCGGGACACGCCTGTCTGCGATCGCACGAGCCCGGGCATGCGAGAGTCGATGAATAGACATCGGATCTTTGGAAACAATGAGTCTTCTTATTATTGAGCAAGACAGAGAAAGTGAGTGCACCGCTTCCGAACAACAGATAACACCGTTGGTCTTTTGTCTAGATTGACTGAACGACTATGCGGAGATCTGAAGAGACTTCCACGACAGAGACTGCCAAAGAGAAGAGACAAACCTCCGTGCGAGCAAAGACAACATTCCCATGCGACTTTTTTTACATATGATGCTCGCGGCCGTATGGATGCTATGGTGGGATCTCCGTTTCACGAGAGCCGCGCTTTCCGACGGAATGATGTGATGTAATGTCAAATTTTCTTGCTTGGCTTCTCTTGGTTGGGCTCTCAATAAGAACGCTCAAGGTACCAGTCACAGGTGCAGCCTGCGAATGATAAATCGGCGCGCGGTATTACCATAGGTGCATATATTTGTTCGAATAGGTCCGAGCGTATCGCGGTGAATTTTCGTCCTCAAGTTTCTTCTCTGATCAAGCAGAATGTCTCCATTCCGTCGTAGCATGTTTCCTCATTGTAAGCAGCTTCGCAGCAACCGACGTTTTTTGCTCACGTCGCGCACACTCCCCAAACGCTAAGGAGAGCGAAGAAAGTAGGTTCTAACGCCTGAAAATCGGCAGCGGTAGACTTGAAAAAAAACAAGTAGCCGAGCCGCATTCCTTGAAAGAATTCTCGCATTATACGGATTCCCGCGTGATATACGGATGTACATAAGTCGGCATGCGTGATTATTGCCACGAACGAAATTGAGTCTCTTGAGATGAAGGTGAACCTCGCATGGTAATCCAGTGAACAGTTATTAATGATGTCGCGGCTAAGTGCATTATCGACACCCGGTCTGCAGCAGGCTGTTCCGCGTCACACGACAGAACCACCTCTGAGACATCCAGGCGCCGTCTGCCATTTCCGCAGTAACCCGACTGAGATGCCCGCTGGTATGCGTCGTCGGAGCAATCGCCAAACTAATATACTGGGCGAGCTCTAACAAGTCACAAGCCCACCCCGGGAGCCAAGACTGCCGGTTCCGATCAGAGTTTCCCGAGGGAAGTTGCGAAGGAAGTTTTCCGTCCACGGTCGAGGCGCGAAGTCTGACTCCGGCCGTTCGAACGATTCCCTTCCTGAATCGAAGTATCCATAAGAAAGTAATTCGGTAGTATTCAGGTTACCGGAGAGAGTTGTTGTGTGAAAATCTCGGAAACAGATCATCCTCGAACAGAGTGGTCTTGTTTCGACGAGCACGGCTCGGGAATCTTTTCCTTCCTGGGCACACCGTATGAGCAAGCGGTCCGCCGAGTCGCTGCTCTGTAGTAGTGGCAGTTTGAGCAAGCAAACCGCAGCCCTGAGTGAGTGAGCGAGCGAGGCAACAAGCCAACCAACGAACCAAGCCAGCAGCAGGCAAACTGAGCAAACTCAGAAACTTTTCCCTGACAATCTTCATCCAAGACGTGTTTTTATTATTAGAAACGCTGTAGTCCCCTGTGTCGCTGGATGGCTGGCTTGTTAGAGATCTGTCAGTCTCAACGCACTCATCCGGCCGATCGTGAGCTGCGAACCCGCTCGGAGACCGAAAATCCCGGTCCTAATCAAATGTCCTAAATGTCGTTTACGCTTCACAACGAACAGCAGACAGTCTCAATTTAGCCGATCATTGTCTTATGCTGCGGTACAAAACTCAGTTCAGAGCTGCATACGCGCTCGATTCGCGGGCTCGTCCGCGAGGGAGCTCGTCCGACCAGGCATGCGTGTCACTCTATTACGCAGGTTACCGCACTTGCTGAGCCTCGGGTCACAATGGCTTCGTGACTCATGCTAACACGTCCTACGAAACTTCCATGAGATCGGTGTGCTCTCCCAGTGAGATTGCGTGAGCCCCGGCAGCGGTAGCCTCGCCACCGACGGCAACGATGGCGGTGCCGCCTAATGGGAGACCCGACTCTCGACTACTCGGGTAACATCGTTCGCTTAGACGGTTCTCAAGAGTCCGGGAAACTGCTAGGAGTTTGACATGAAGCAGACGTGGTTCGATTCCTTGGAAGGCTGCCCTTAGCAGGTCACGCGGCCGGTTGGGTCTGGGACATTTTGTTTATGTTCGCATTAGATTACGTTTCCCTCGTTCAATGCACATACAGAGGTTTCTTCTTCTTATTTCTTTCGTCAGCGGCTGACGGCCTTATGTGAAAGGCGTGCGATTGGTGGAGTCTGAGCCTCGATGCGGAGGAAGCTTCACGAGAGGTTAGGTGCTAGCAATTGTCAGTCTGCGTACACAAACCGAATATACGCGGCGTAGACTTATTGCACCCGTATCCTTCGGCGAAAGTGGAGTCCCGGGCTCCTCCACTTCTTACCATTGATCAGCGAACCGATGACAGAAATGATTATCGCTTCTTTATCTTCATGACCAGCGCTGAGCTTGTGACAAATGGACATTAAGACCTTTTGAACGACCACCCGCACGCTGCGATGGATTTCTCGCTCTACTGAGGTCCTCGACGTGAGACATAAGACGGGTTCCGAGATCGATATCCAATCAGAAGTTCTCATGGCTTCAACATTTGAGGTCGTCCCGCAGCATCACTTACTATTATCGATTCTCAAGTGTCGGCCTGTCCTGTACTCGATCCCTGGGGCCCGATCCTCGGATTCCACTGACACGTCCTCGATTCGGGAACTCGTCAGATGAAAGCCCATTCATGCATTGGAGGGACTCTAAGAAAGCGTGTCGACTGCCAAGCAGAATCAATGGCGTATAGAAAACTTAAGCAATACCGTCGTCCTTGGATGATCAGAATGAGACAGCAGACATTCAAGGCAAAACGATTCCCCGTGTCAAAAGTCACTTAGGTGGAGTATTTTCTGAGCGTGTATGACGTTTTCGATATTCTGTTCCGGCGCTCATCATACCGATATTCGCTCCTAAGCTCTGGTCGGTACGATATTCACGGGTCTTTCCCCGATGCGACGTGAGCGGTTTGTCATTTCGCCAGTCGCTTACATCATTCATCGAACTAGCTGCTTCTCAAGAGATTCGAGTTAATCATTTCTACGGGAGGAAGAACGCTCGAGACGAAGCCAAATGAATGAGAGGGACGACTTCGGATGGAGCTCATCTACAATGCGTTCACTCACAGGGAGTGCGGGGACAGTGTTCTCTTGGTACTGACAACACGTAGCATGGATCCATCATACTTCAAGTACCTCTGCGGGAAGCATGACAGAGCGACGTTTACGGAACGAAACTGCAGCGTCCACGCACGCAGATCAGGTAGATCTACGAGTTTGCTTTGATGTTGTGGGCGGCGGATCTGACCTCTTTATGACCCCGTCATCACCACAGTGTACTTGTGCTTCCATTTGTACGTAACTCAGTTTCGAGCAGTAGTCTTCTCGGTCCGTCAATCAGTTGGTCGGTTGGTTGGTCGCTCGGTCCGAGCTTTTCAGTTTGGTCAAGCGAGGAGCCCAGCACCAGCGGCGCGACGGCCCTCCAGAATACAAGTCGAGTGTACTTGATTTTGGACAGCTCAGCTCATACCTCCAAAAAGGCAAGAGGAGTGAGCTTGGGGAAACGTCTTGGCGAAGAAATCCGAAGCGTCTGGGACGGCTGTACACAGATAGTGACTTTCACCTATTGGAAACATTCTTTCTTCGTCGTGTTGATTTTTTCGCTCTCTCTCTCCCGTCTTCTCTTTTCCATGTGGAGCCCCACTGTTCAATGCTTTCGGGAATCTCATCGAATTTGTTGCGCTGGAGCAAGCATCCACGCGGGGTCCATCCGAAGAAGGGAGAGGTTCACAACTTATGTCAGGAGACCTTGTATGGCCGCCGCTGGTGCGACGCAGTAACCCTTTTGGCATCACGCCAGTCGAAACTCTCACAACATGTACCCACTCCACTGTGCTCGGAGAAGGAGCCGACACGCGTTTTGAGCGTGTTTATCCTGCTTTTTTACCCGCCCGCTCTCTCGTGGACTTCCTTGTATTGGCTCCGATGCTCGGAGGCACTGAAGTTTCTTGCAAACTTTTTCGTAGCCTGCCTGAACTTGTTGTCGTCAGATCCGCCCCGGATTCGGCACCAGCGGCCGTGATCCCTCAGAGCCGCCGGAGTGCGGCACCGTATCCGACTAGAGTTGAACGGTCGCGAGTGAGGATTCGTTCCGGAAGCAGGTCGGAGGAGCGAAGATCTTGGCTTGGGGTTAATTTTCCGCGATTCCCAGTGGCGTCAAAACTGCGATACGACCGCGGGGGGCTCAGAGGAAATGACGATCCCAACGGATCCTGTAAGACGATGGCGGTGGTGGAGGTGAATGGGGCCTCTCTGTGGCAGTAAGGAGCAAGTGAACGAGAAAGAAAAAAACGAATGAAAAACGAACAGGCGGGCGGGAGGCAGGGCTGACAGACCGACCGACGGACGGACTGTAAGACCAGCGCGGCAGCAGCTACGATTCTGAGACTTCCGTACAGCGAGGGGGTTTTCGTCGGTGAAGTCTTGAGGCGTGAAATTTGCTTCCCTCCATCTCATTCCATGCGTTCATCTTTTCTCTGAGTCAGTCCAAGATATTTAAGTAAGAGGCGGTTAAATGATCCGCGGAACATCCGTGCCCCTAACCTGGGTATGATACATTTCTGCTTGTTTAAAAGACTCAGGACAGTTTGAGCAACAGGCACTAGGGAAACCACAAAGCACCCAGCAAATTAGGTGGACCGTGTTTGAGATACTAAGTCGAGCATTTCGGCCTCCCTTCAGAACTCCGTCGACGGAGGGTCCAGATTCCTCGCGCTTAATGCGACCGCCGAATTCCGTGTCCTCCACATAATCTCCGAATGGAGAGCTTTTCTCCATTGAGAGTGTCTCCGAAGGCGATCGACGTGCCGTCGACGGCCAATAACTCACCTCTGCGCTTGACATTGAGCTCGGAATCTGGCGCATCCGGTGATTGTCCGACGTCGTCGTTGGTTTGTTGATCCCACCCTCAAGCAAGATCAATGTAACCATAATCGCCACCACCGAAACGGTCAGAAGAGCTTAAGTAAAACGAACTCGCGAGGCTTTCGAATGTCGAGAGACGATAATCGCCGATGCGGGCATCTGAACTCCATTAGGATTAAGCGTCATCGGAACATCGATCTAGACGCCACACTTTCGTGTTGGCCTCTTTTCAGCAAAAACGGTCAATTGTGTGCGGGAGTGACTGCGCCTTGCTATCTGCGTGCTCGCTCAATCGGTGTGTCTTTTGGCCGCTCTGTCGGCCGGTTGAGGGTCCTGCGCGCGACTCAAGCCGACCCATGGACGAAGGAATTCAACCAGTGCTACCCCGAAAGCAAATAACAACGGTGAGATCGAGGGGAAGAATAGAAGGAGGCTGGTCAATGGTTGCCGATAGTTTTCCTCTTCTTTGGCAGGCGCCCGAATCTGCACTTAACGACTCTATCGACTGCGATGGCACGCCGCTCCCGCACACAAACACACTTTTCCACAGCCATGGGCCACACGAGCGGAACTTTTAACTTGCGAATCGTAACCAGGGAGAGACATCCTCGGAAGTTGCGCTCGCGGAACTCTTTTTCATGCTCACCTGAGTTCCCATTCTTTTTTTTCTGTGAGAGCTTGAGATACGAGGAATGATCGAGTGCCAACAACGGAGATGAATGAGTGATCAAGAGATCTCCTTCGCAGTTTTGTAACTTCTGTCACAGCGCCACCAGAGGACGTCTGTTCCCGACCGACGGCGGTTCTCGCATGATGAAGTAGCTGTTGGCCCGCGTTGATTACCATCGTGCGTACCCATGACGACAGTGTTCGCGCTTCTGTTGACGACTTTGAACATCCGACTGGTTTTCAGTTGTAAGAGCAAAGCTCGTTCTCGCCCGCATATTCACGAGGAATGATTATTTTCGTAATGGTCGTTCATCCCGTCCGATTCCTTGTGTTGGTCATTTACCGCTCCGACCAACACCGCCGGCTCGGATACCGAGAGGGCATACCTCTCGTGGAGCAGCGACGCCCTTCAATGGAACGCTTCGGATGATTCATGCGCTATTCCGAGCACGTACACGTGTACCTCAATTATTATGCGAGATTCCTCTAACGAACCCGACTTTCGAATCTGTTTGAGGATTCAGATGCTCAGAGCAGAGTTCCGACGCTCCTTCTCGAGCCTCAGTATTACTCAGTCAGTCTTCGGAAAGCATGAAATTCACCGCGCGTCGACACGCTCGGTCCGACTCTGTTCGTCTCTTACTCGATCCGACCTTCACGAGTCATGGAGCGTAGTCCTTACGCGATCACGTCCAGATGTCGACGTGCACCGCCATGCCGCAGTTGCACCGAAGAGACATTTGATTCAAATTGATTCGAGAGTTCCTCATGCGCGTTCCGAGAAGTTCCCTCGAATCCCACACTGAATTACCTGATGACGGGCGAGGTCCAGAGAGAGCGCGCGACTTATCATACTCAGCGGTGCACTAGCCCTGAGATGGCACCTTAGGATGACGGATGGATACGAGTTCCTCCCGCGGAATATATCATTCCGATTTCGAGAAATCGCAGGCTGGTCGAGAACTACGGTGATTCGCCCATTTGGCTTAGCAGATTTAGCTTCCGTCGGTTCGCATGCTCGAGCTGGGAGTCTACCGTCGTCTTACCTCGCTCGCTCACAGAATAAACTCCTTCCGGATTGAATTATTATGACACGGAGATTATGCCGATGAGCCCAACCGCCTTTCGGGAATGCAGCCCTCGGTTCGTAGAAGCCCTTTCATGACGAATTCTCCTCCACAAATCTTTCTTCAGTGGTTTCTCGAACCCTTCCCGGACTTTACTCTCCCTCGTCAGTGTTTCTCATCGCGTTGTTCCCTTGAGGCGAAATATAGCTCTGGCTTATGGATATCCATAAGAGGCGAACGAGCCAAGGTTCCGACAATGGTCAGGTTCAACTCTAGAAAAAAATGACGTCGTCCCGTTGAGTGATGATGCCTATAGCCGACACCTGGCTCCAGAGCATAATCATCGTTTCGCAGCGGACGATCGGCAGAAAAACTCTTGACGAAGCCCCGCGGCTCCATCGACAGCTTCCTTACATCGGTCCTTATAACTTGAGCGAGGCTGTCAGAAAATTGAGAAAATCACAAAGTATAGGATCAATATTGAGGAAGCAAACGGACGGATCGACAGCTGAAGCGAGAGATTCGCACCGGCGTCCATCTCGTCGGGCAGAATCTGGCCGAGGAATCAATAGTTGTAACTTCATCCAATTACGTTTGTGAATCGGGTTCTTTTGTATCGAAGACCCGGGGCAGCTCTCTCAGCTCCGGCTTTCTGCGAAAGCGATTGATAAATAAAGCAGCAATAAAACTAATCACAACCTTACCCCGAAGAGAAGAACAGTTCATCGGGAGTTCCGAGCAGCAAGGCATTTCGGTGCGGCGACGACCGAGATACGAGTCGAACCGAATGACTTATTACTCGACCCAAAGCAGATGGTGTCATTGCTGTTCAATCGGCGGCCGATGGCGGGATACATGAGATCTGGTTAGAGATGCTCCTTTTGCGCCGTCAGCTACATTCATCGATAGAGTTATCGAGTCCGACAGTCGTTCGCACGACCAATCGGTCAGCCAGCTTCCGTGCTATCGATATATCGTGCTAGCTCATGTAAGACGTCCCCTGACACAGAGGGTATCTTATCGTGATGCATCGAGGTGATAGTCGCTCACAGTCAGCCAATTCTGTTCGGCCGTGAGGCTTCGCTTTGGCTATAAAGGAAAAAAAAACGTCAGAAGGATCTGCGATGAGAATCTGATGATTTGATGAGGGCTGGTGCTACGGAAATTATAGCAGAAAAATCGATCCGGCTCCTCTAGCGGCCCGCGCCGTCCGAGTCTATCAGTTCCTATTGGGACTCCACTCGCGGTTTATTCGGGAGTTGAGAGCTCCCGGGATTCCCATAACTCATAACAAAAAAAATACCCGTTTGAGGAGTTTCCTTTAAAGTTCTTCCGTGGGGGAAGACAGCCGAAGATTCGGAAAATTGAACGAATTTTTTGGCGGAAATTCCACCAAACTATGTATGATCTCTCTCATTGAGCCGGGGAAGTCCAAAGTCACGGGCAGAGCTCCGTGTCGGGATTCGGGATCATAGCGGCCTGGGGTCTGCGGGCAGACGGACGCTCGCCGCCACTCACGTCTGGTGCATGATGAGGTTTTTTGTGTTTCTTGTTTGGTTCTGCGTTGCGGCAAAGGAAGCGGAGGAAGCGGGAGAGACATCTGTCAGATGCTCAACTCTCAGTTGTCTGCTGTGTCTTGAGAACGAGTCGTGTCAGTTTGACTTAGCGACGACGACGCACGCGTCACTTAAGCCGCCAGGAGCTCCGGTGAGCCTCGAACCTCACTGAACAGCTCAATCTCAGCGACAGGGGTCTGAGAGTTTTGATGCTCTTTGATTTAAGGTAGCCATTTTTTCTCCGCTTCTCCTGCGGTCGGCAGACCGACTCGCCGTTCTATCGGTCTTATTCCCCCACTTCCTCACCGAAATGTTGGGTCACCAACCCGCCCGCCGAATTAAGTCAATCTTTCAACGTCATCATCATGGTCGAATGGGATTCCCAGCATTGGATCTAGACGGCATCTCGAGACGCTTTCATCTTTATGTCATTTCAAATCTCGTAACCGTCACATCCCACTTATTTTTCCTTTCTGCCGATTTCAATCTCTACGGCGCGTTCTTTCCCATCGTCGATCGCTCCTAATGCAATCGCCGATTCCCTACCGCGATGGTCACGTTTTTCGTTTCGTCGGTCGCTGTCCGATACGGAGGAAGTAGGCGGCACAAGACTCTTTATTCAGTAGACAAGAATCTCCAGGCGACCGCTATCTCTATATCTTCGGGAAGCAGAACTCCTGACCTCATGGTACTTGACGGGAGCTCTCGATCGATTCAATCGAGCTCCGGCCTTTCCCGAGTCGCTCTGATTCGACTCTGCTCCGCTCCGGCTGTCGATATGTACCTCCCGATCTGAGGCCAGAATATTTCTCGTCTTCCCCATTCGATGCGACGCGTTTTGAATCCGCCCTCCATGGAAACGCTGATTCCTCGCCCCGCTCACCGCAAGGTTTCATTCGCGCCTTCGTCGATATTTCGTGTGTATCCTCGAAGAGGCGCTATGAATGATCAGTTAGGGAATTCATTAACGTTCATTGAGTGCAGGCCGCTCTCGCCGGCGTGGCTGCTTGATTCTACCGAGTCGAGCCCAGCCCTACCGCAGTGTAAAAAGGATCTTCTTTTTTGTCGAGTTCAATTGGCGCTCGAGAAAAAAAACAGTATTTTTGGTACCTAAAGCAAAATTTGTCGACAAGCAGATTGTTGGACCACCCGAGCTTATTGTCATTCCTAATCAAGCCGAGCAGTTGACATTTCGTTCCTTCGCGGTCTTCCTACGGCTTTATTAGACCGGCATCCACTCGAGCGCGCACAAGAACCGAGCAGGGCAGGGATGTCTCTCTTGAATAGCGACAGTTCATCGACCGACTCTCGGTCCGATACTCAGCCGTTTCAAGGTGCTCGCTCGCTTACATAAGCAACGTCTGATATAAAACCTACGCGAAAAACCCTCACTGTTGCGCGGGCGAGCGAAGACGCTCGGAACAAACGAGCGTGCATAGTGTGAACGTCGCATTTCCGAGGCACCTCGGGAGGACGTTTTTATCTGAACTTCATTTTCGGTTTAGAGTCGGAGTGGTTGAAGTGGTACGGGACGGGGTAGCTGTCGTTTCGAACAAAAACACCGAGGACCCTCTGCAAGAAACCTCTATGTACAATGGCGATTTCGCTTATTGCGCTCCCTGACTTTCGAGAGACGCAGAGGAGTACTAAGTACGCAGCCAATTGAAAAACACGACGCTCCCCAATTGTGATAACAAAAACAGTTCAGACTCGTTCCTAGTATCCGTCTCCCGACCGCCGGTTGAGCAATAAAAACCAGGGCCCCAGCGGCGAAACAACGGGACACGAATCGATCGCTCTGCGAAGTCATTTCCCGACAGGATGTAATCACTGATAGGTTTATTTTACTTTTTCCAGGTGAGTTTCAAGTTGAGACTGAATCCCGTTGCTGAGGCTAAAAGGGATCTCTGAGACCTCGATCACTCCGCCCTTCTCTCGCGAATCAGAAACTCGCCAGCAAGCGTCGATCATGGAACTCCGCTAGGGGGAAAATCTGAAACATCAGATTTGACAAGAGGATCCCGTTTCGAACGGCGGAGTCGACTCGGGAGTTCTAGAACTCACCTCACAAGGCTCACAGAGCCTTTCCATGTTAGCAGAGTATCCGGAGAAGACATTGCCCTCTCATTTTCCTCAGTCCCAATTATTATCGTACGGTGTACGGCCCGTCATGGTCCTCCGCTCTTGCCCCTACGTCTACTCCCCATAGCTCACTCGCCCCCCCCCAGTACAGAAACTCGGATGCACTCCCGCTCATTGATCGAGCTGACTGAATAATTGAGGGCGAAGGCAGCCGATTGAGGACTGATGAGCACGGCTCCCTGGTGGAACGCATATGTCCGAGCGATGTACTCGATTCCAATTCGGACAGATAAATGCAATGCGACTTCTTTTTCTGCATTCCCTCGGAGAGGGCTCCCAGTCGTCCAGAATTGAAGTCTGTCGTACGAAGAACACAGATTAGAAATGCGAAACCTCAGTTAGCAATAGGTAGAGGAACGGAGCGCAATCCTTCCTATAGGTTCAGAAGTTCTAAGGAAAACAAGTTCTCCAGCTTGGATAGGACCGCCATATGAACGGATCCCCCAGCCTGAGGCGCATTTGATGCGGGTGCCATCCACAACTCAACGACCTGAAGGTTCGTCACATGTTGGCAGGATGATGGTTCCGTGGTTTGTTTTTCTGATTGTTCTCCGGCAGGCGCGCACGATTTTACCTCCGCGGTTGAAACTCACTCCGGTCTATCCGCTAATCTTCGACACATCAACGATCCTACATCTATTCCTCCGATAGCCTGCCATGATCACTTGTGTGATACGCTTTAGATTGTTTGTATAGAGAGGAGCGTTTACGCATCGAGTTAATTGAGTTTCTACGTAGATGTCCCGAGAGCGACGCACAACACGACGCTTCGCAAGCACCGCCTGGGTATGGCTTCCACGATGATTGTTGTCTCCCAAGTTCACTTCAGAGCTCCGCTCTCCCTCCGAGTTCGATCCGCCAATCTTTTGACGAATCGTCAGAGTATCCGATCCGTCCCGAGAAGGCTCTCTGTCTTAAAAACACCCATACGCGGCGAGACATTGGTCTGGAATGTGTCTTGAGATGGAATGATTCTTTGCGCGAATCCTGCCATACTGGTCTCTGTGTCCTCAGACCATAGAGGCTCAGTCTGACCACATGAGCTTTCCGATCTTTCGATTAATATTTTTTTCCCCACCAGATACCATCGTTGATTTCGAAAAGCGAGGTAAAGTCAATAGAACGTTTCGTGTGCGAGTCGAGTGTTTCCATTGTGTGATCACCTTAGAACCTATTCTCGCGTAATGAGATCCCCCTTCGCCACCCGTGACTTGAGTAACCCGAGTGTCTTCCATTTCGACAAAGACTCGGACCCGAGGCCGAGAAGATCGGAGATTCCGAAAGTGCGGTATACCGGGTCAGAATCCGGCCAAGGATCTAGTCTGTCATGATGGGAGAGAGGAGAAGCGGTATATCTCATTGGACAGAGTACGCAGAATTGGGAAATCGAGGACACCGGGGTTCCCGGAGAGTTTCTGAGAAATCGGAACTCGAGCGGGCTCCACAGGTTCGACCTCGAGCCTCCTGGAGCCTGGCACAACTCTCGCATGAAGTTCCTCCAGCGCACGATCGAATCTCACAAAACCATGATTCCCCCGTGCATGAAGATGATTGGGATGGTAAACTTTCAGCGGCTTAAGTCAGTTCTCCGCTCCTCAGATTGTGATGCCATGATGCTTTGCAACCTCACGGAGGCAGTTCCGGGTAGTGATGTGAAATTCAATGAGTTCCAACGAGAAGAGAAAATTCGAGTTTGCAGGTGAGTCACCGTTGCTTCCAGAAGCTCGACATGAGAAGAGAAAAAGCGTCAATAAGAGGAAGAAGAGATGAACATCCGATTTCCTTCTTTGTAGATCACTGAAAAGTTCACATGACTGCTCGACACTGTACTCCTGTAAGCGGATGGCGAAATTCGTCGTTCTCGTCGACCGTTTCTACAACGTCGTCTGCAAAAAAATCCGTGAGTATGACGCTAATCTGATGCTGTATATCGGAAACAGGTTTGGGTCGAGATCCGGTACTGGTCTCGGGTCCCGGAGACAGAGAGACATGTTGATACATTCGTCCCTTTCTTCACAGTGACGGACAACGGCATTTCCACCGAGAACTGCTACAAAAGCGCTCATTTGAAAGCTGTCAGCAAGTGTTCGAATCATCTGGCGAAAATGAAGAGCCTAGCCTACGAAACCGAAGGGAAAGAGGCAGTCCGCGTCGCTTGCTGGTGAGTGATTCTAATCACGCCTTCGGAGTCACGCCTCCCCTTAATGTCTGTGCCGCTGAGCAGTAGACGGAAGCGGAAGGGAGATTTTCGGAAAAGACACCCCGAGACAGAGCAACGAGAGCAGTCCGAATCACACGGTTCTCTCCGATCGACGGGTCGTCCGAGATACTTCGAACAATAACAACAGGTGTTGAAGCCTCACTCCAACACGTTGTGGAAGCGATACCGCGGTCACCTCGCGATCTCGGAGACAAAGTGACGACATTCGACTGGCGCTTGGTCTGGAGCGTTGGGCAAGGAAGCTTTCCCGCGCCTCCAAGCGAGGCCTCCTTGAATCATTTTTCTCATGGTTCCAGCCGGGCGAAGCTCGAGAGGGTAGGCCTATAGAATCGTCAGTGAGTTTTCCTTCCAGTCTCGAATTAGACACCCTTGCGTGGTTGGACACGAATGGCTAATTTCTACTACGACCGGACGAAGCTTGCCGACGGAAAAAAAACTTCAATCTCGGAAAAAAAATCGATACGCCCAGTGGAGGGAAGCAAACTAGCTGAGACTTGCCTATTTCACTTTACAGCGAACATCACAATTATTCGAACTGCTACCGCGACGAAGTCTCTTCGGCGTGCAGCATGGATCGCTCTTCCGTCGTCGTTCAGCCCGATCCGAATTTCGATCGATTCTGCCATCAGTGGACCCCGAAGCAGTGCAGAGAACAACGCGACCTCAAGCCCAACTCGATGGGCGTTTCTAGTTCCGAGAGCATCCGCAGCGGAATAATTCCGGTAGTAATCGCGTTACTTGGAGTCTGCGTTGTCGGGAGACACTAGAAGGGGCAGGAGCAAACGAAGGAGAAGAAGAAAACAAATTAGGAACCCTGGATCCGAAGCCAAGTCGAAGTCGAACACTAGTCGATCACGTTAAGAGCTCTTGGTGAGGTTCGGGTTCGCGTATTCGGCTACCGAACCTTGGTCCAGCTATAATTGCTGTAAGGAACTCCAACACATCATGAAAGACCCCTTGGGAACTAGTCTGGTCTTCCCTGGAAGCTGTGAACCCAGAAATCTGGGCCCGCAGTCAAACCTTTTTGTATCGCTGACAACAACTAACGTGACCGCGGAGAAGCGTACGACAGCGTTCGTTTCTGAACGCTCTGTAGATACTTCCTTTGGAATTCGCCGGTATATGAAAAGCTATTTAATGTAAAATGTTACAATCTATTGTTGCTAGCTACTCGACGAAAGGCGCGGAGCGTTGACCATTTGTCGGCTTCTCGCTGGGTCAGATCGACTTTCTACAATTTCCGCACGTAGTACTACTCGCCCTAATTATCCTGTACAGAATCGGAGCGCGCGAAAGTCGTCGGCCAATCAATCTGCCACTCAGCCCATTCGTGACTCTCGATGATGAAGCAGAGCTTTCAGACGGCAATTCCGACGTGCGTCATGCGTGACTGCATTTGGAGTCTTTCAGGAGAACGGTTCTCGAGCGGACACGCAGTGAGGAAAAACCTCCAATCTTGACTTTTATCCCGTGGAATCGAGAACGGACGGCGAGTCAATCGGCGGAAAATTGATTTCATCCCTTGCTGATAACGCAGCGCTCTTATTGCGAAATCACTGTCAGACCGATCGGGTAAGAACTACGACTTCCGCGCGCGAAAAATTGCTGACCCATCAATCAGTTGTTCCGACGACAGAAGGATCGCTTTTGTTTAAAGTTGGAGTCGACGATATCAATCCCCCCACTCTGTTTGATGTTCTTAACGATTCACTACGAATCCAACCTGATTAGAAGCGAGAAAACTCGGGATCCTCGTGAGAATTGAGTGGACTCTGATTTTAAAAAAGAGTATGAAGAACACTGACGGGTCCTCTCGCGGGAGTGTTCTGTTATGTTTTTTTCTTTCCCGGAGATTGAAGCTGACGAGACAGGAGAGTACATATGATACGATAATAATATTTCCCGACGGAAGCGTGTAAGAACAGAGCGAAGAGATGAGCGAATCCACAGTGTAGATCAACCGATGGAGTAGCGTACGCATATAGAGTGATTAGTTCATGCTCTTTACGAAAATATTCCGACCTTGTTGAATGTGCCACATCGAAATAAACGAAATTTGATTGATAACAAATCAACCGAAACTTGAGCGGAATTTTCATTCGTTCTCAATAGATATGCGGCGCGGCGCCCGATTCTTTCTATCAAGCCTTCCGCAGCCGAGAATTCGTCGAGTCTGAGCGATCGTCAGGTTGACTCCAATAGTTGGTGGTATTCGTTGAAGATGACGACCAAGAAGACAACTGTCATTCAAGAGTTCGCCTGGCCGACTTGCCGGAAGAGACGGTCTCTCAGTCAAAAATGAAACGATCGACCCACTCACTCAGTTACACTCTTCTCGGTGCGCTTCATTCTGCTAAGATGGTCCCGATGCGAATCATGATCAAAGAGAACCGTACAAATGCCCAGAAAGATGGGAGAAAAAAACAACTCTGATTCCCGTGCAAGGCGGCGACATCAAAAATGCATTAACGCGCTACGTCGTCATCAGAAGGTCTTCATTTAGTTTGATTTTCAGGAGTTGTCGATCCCCGTGCTCACTCTCTAGGTGAACCGCTGAAACGAGAAGGCTTCGCATGGAGGAGAAACCTCGGCTTGAGCCTTGTCTCGCCTCAGACACCATTCTTTTGGGTGATTCCGGTTAGCTCATTTTCATGATAAGCGGAATCAAATCTCACCGGAACTTTGCGAGCGCTTTCGGATCGAGCGGCGTTGCTCTCAGGAAGGGCGGAAACTACATTTTTCTTTACAGCTAGATCTCGTTCGCATTCTTTCGGTCTTCCTCTATGCACTCACGTAGCAGCTTCTAAGCAGACACTCCGTCAATTTAATGGGACGAGGAATACTCGATCACATAGAATAGTGGCGGCGTTGACAGGAGGCGATGCTACAGCTCGCTTTTCGGAGCAACACGGGATATCCTTTCGGAGTCTTCCTTCCTCAGTTCTTCGTTCTCTCGATGGAGTATTGGTTGGAGTTTTTCCGCATGGTCAGCGTCTCCGGGGAAATTAAGTTCACAATGACCTGTATGGGGTCTCCCACGATCCGATCCCAGAATCATTCCTACGTGTCGTCTTACGGAGGAGAGAACCAGGGAGCATCCTTGAGACACCCCTCCTCAATGGAGACAATTCGCTTCAGTTGTCATCCAATGATGGTCAGAGCAGCTCGAATGTCAAAATGGGCTTGTCTACGCAGCCGATTGTTGAATAGTTAAAATTGTCGCAGTCTCCGCTGGGCAATCGATCTGTCTTCCAGCTCTATGCGGAGCCGCTCGGAAGAGTATGATTCAATATGTGTCATTGCGAACTATCAGCTGGTCTCACTTCTCGAATGGCCCACATGCCAGCATTTTTTATCGAGACCTCTCAGAGGTTGAATGGAATCCTTGGCTCGAGTGTCTGCTGTGTTTTATCGGGCTGTTTGAATAGCCGCTTGTTTATGAGAGCATCGAACACGTCTGAATGGGGAAAGATGCCTTCTGAATAACCGCGAATGGTAGTAGATTCCAGCATGGAGAAGGGAAAGAGCAGGATCGGGAAAGTATCCCTAAACGGCAGACGAATTATTCATGGATTCGGGGGGCGCCGTCGCGGCTCCCTGCCGAGCCGATCCGGGAGATGCCTCCAATGCGACTGCTGGAATGGTGCGAGCGAATCGACATGACCACGCACCGTGAACCTCGCGAATATTGATATCAGCAACAAAAACATCGAGGTTCTGAGGAGCGATGCTGCTCCCCGTTCAGACCACAGTGGTCTTCCCCCAGGAATCGGAGCACCAATCTCCCGCAAGATACAACGTCAATGTGTTGAGCGCAAATCTAGCTGAGATGTGCCCACCACTGCGATCGTAATCGGGTACTGATGCTTGCGAAGTTTTTGAACTGAAGGAAATGGAATACTTCCCGTCGTCTTCCATCACAAACTTTGTACATACTATGTCCCCATTGCGAACTTTATATATCCGCCGCGAAGCACCCACAACGAGCTCATTGAGCCTATTCCCATGAGCCCGGATGAGCTGAGGAAGCAGAATAGAGCCCGTGGAGGCGGTTGAACAACCTGATGAATGTTTGAGCTCGCTTTCTGGGAATTCAACAAGAATAATAATTAGAGGAGGGCACCGAGGATGCTACGGATGAGAGATAATGACAGAGAAGTCCTACAACAGGATATTCCCGCCTACCCCACGCGCGTAACGACGACTTCATTGCAAATCGACGTGAACTCAGCACCGATCCGATCGAGCGAGTTCTCGACCAGTTCGTCTGCTCAGAACGGGCAGAGATACAGAAGGCGCCCTGTCGAGAGTCTGTGTACCTTCGGCCACAGGACCAGTCAAGATGCCGCGGAAAAACGTGAGACACCTTACCACTTTAGGAGAAGGAAAATCTCGTGAACGCAAAACAATTCACCCCTGGAATGGAAGGGATCATATGATATTCGCATGTGGAAGCCCGAGATAGATGCGTTCCGAAGCTTGCCCATCCACCTCAAAACTCCCCGGTGAGCATTCATCGGGCAAGACACGACGGACTCCGGAGCTCTGCGAAGAAATTGCAAACGTAGTGATGGGCACTGAGTGAGGTGGAGGGCAAACGCTCATCAGCTCCCTTCGAGTTGCCCCTAAGCAGAGTTTCCTACAATCGATCCAAGCTCGCTTCAGCTTTTGCAGCTCGGCGGTCATGTCTCCGATTCGAAGACTTATGATCATTATCACCGAAGGTTTTGTTTCGAGACCCGAGGCCGGCACACTTGATGTGCGATTATCTCGACAATTGAGCGTCATGCGGCAACTCACTGGCGTATGGCAGATCGACAAACGGTAGAGCTACGGAAAAAGTGGGAGACGCTCAAACACCCTAGCCGAGGCTCTTGAGAATACTGGCTTCTGATTTCTATGATGATCTATCGTGCGCATTGCACCGTTTACCATGGTATGGTGAAAGCCTCTGCATTAGCTCCCGGCCGACCACTCCTTACTGGCTGGTCAATCGATGGATACGCTGAAGCAGATTGCATTCGAGCAAAACGACGTATGAGGTCAGACGTTTTTTCGGATCTGAGTCGACACCGAAGGGCAGCTCGCTAGAGAGCTGAATTCGAGGCAAACGCGAGCAAACATCAAGAGAGTTAATATTAGCCTGTAGGGAAAATTCTCTTGTTTTAGGTGTCGGTCGGTGCGGCTTTTGTCTGAGTGACTGTCTCTTGTCGAACTTTGACATCGACAAGAGGAACTGCCTGCGAAAAGGTCTCCGCTTCTATGCGTGTTTTGCTTGCTCAGAGACACTTCTTTCGGTCGAGTCCTTTGTGATCCCTTGTCGTTTTTTTAGCGGAGGCATCTTTTATTTTTAGGTGACCGCGCCGCACACGGTGAGATCGGCTGACATGAGGGCTCAGAGCAGGGGTTCCGAGGCGCGGAACGCTCTTTCAGATGGGGTTTTCAGGCGAGTGAATCTGGGCACCTCTCGGAGAGCTTCGGCGAGGTTTCCAGCGAGGTGCTCAAACCTATTCGCAATAGGGTCGGCTGCGCTCCAGGCAAAGAAAGTCTCGTGAACTTCGTCGTCAGATGTTATAAATCTTCGCTGATGTTCAGGGCGTTCGATTATGATCATATGCGCTCTCGAGTCCGGAAATCTCAGGGGAGTTCCGCGGCCTGGACGGAAGTGCGAGCTCGAGACCGAGCGGACAGCGACAGCCGACCACTGAGATGTGCCTCCGCCCCCTCCCACGGATTCAGGATTCGCGCGGAAACGAGTCGGAATTATGGACAAAGTGAGTACGAGAAGGGCAGGGCAGGTTACCGATATGTTGGCATAATCGAATGCATCAGTCAGAACGTCGATATGCTCGGATTGGGGTCGAGATCCGCGCGCTCAAAGCACGAGAGTAGGGAAATCCAGTGATTCAATGGAAATTTTCGCACTCTACGGGATAAAAGTTCGGAGCACTGGTCAAGTATCTCTAAAGAGCTGATTGCGCTCCACTCGAGCTTGCGCGAACTTCCCCATTCCAACCTCGAACATTCACTCATTGGAGGTTCGTCTCCAACGCGAGTCATTCAGACGTTCCCAGTCAGAGAGCCTTTGCTCTCGACTCGTTCCGCCCCGATCCCTGGCACAGCTATACCGACGAGCGTTTTGAATCAAAGGCTTCTCGAGAACTCCTCGCGGACATAGGAGGTATTCATGTCAGACCCATCTCGATAAAATATTGCCCTGGCTCAGAATCACCAGTATCATCGATATATAGCGTATAGCTTCACAGAGAAGTTCGTCCGGCGAGGGTCGATGTTGATGTCTTCCTTTCACCCGCGTGATTCTGATAGCGAAACGTCGGCGTCGTGATTGACCAAAAGCCAATTTGAAAGCTAGGTTTCGCCCCAGCGAACGCAGCAGCGAATCCTGCATGGAAACGAATCGTCAATTCATTCTTCGCTCACTGAGTCCACGGAAGGCTCAGACGTTCTGAGAATCAAAACTTCGCAGGAAGCTAGGTCCCAAGTCGTCGTTCGATGGAAAGATACGACTCTCAGATTTGGCATCTTGGACGGAGAGTGAGGAAGAATCGCAAATAATTATTCTCCGAGGTGGCGTTTTTTTGTGATCTCTGCGTCCTTGACGGTGTCCATATGCCTCACTCACTACACCGCCATGCGATCTCCCACGACAAAGGACGCTGGACACGGACCTCGTGGCGTGACGTCGAAGCATGCCGCAATCACGGGTCGTGTGTGTACAACTGGTAATTTTGTCAATGAGCTGGGTGCGAACGTGTGACATCAACTTGATGCGGATGGATCGACCAAAACATTTGGGCGTGTCGCGACGCCCGGCGAGGTGTGCTCAAGCTCATTCAGACATTCGACCGTTTATCGATCGTCGCATTCGACGATTCGTCCCCATCGATCGCAGGGGTCTCCATGAATGCGTATGAACTCTAGGTTGAACTCTGTGAACAACGACAGTTCACGATTCTCAAATGGGATTGCAGGGGGATTGCGGCTGCGATTCAACTCTGAGAGCCGGTGACGGTGCTTTTGGAATTACACTCGAACACGCCTTCGGAAAATGAATCGGGAGTCTTCAACGAGTTTCGTCGCACGTGTCCGGGTTTCAGAATTCGACGCTGATCCTAATGCGGGTCACACGACTCGACGGTGGACACGCTCGCAATATCGCGAGCGCTTCACTGCACCGAGTGGTATAGCGATCTAGAGCGGTAGCGGAGCTTGTTAGAAAATGGACCTTGGCGACGCGTGGTACTCTCTCATGAGGCGTTCCTGACGGGGCCGATGATCCGAGGGCTGAAACTTTCGGGGCCTCTCAGTGGGCTCGAGATCGGGAAGATTCGATAAAGCTCTTCCGAAAACTTCCCAGCTCTCATGTTGTTCTCGCGGAGCGTCACAGCGCTCATAGGAAAATATCCGCCGTCCCGGAATGGCATATGAAAGCACGACGAACATTGAATTCTTACACGTTCCAGTGTTTACAGAGTTTCAGACAGAGACTCGGTTTTTCAAGTGCAGTCTGCGCCTGCCCGAATACTCAGAGGAGCGCGACTGTTTCCGACCATTCACTCCACCTTCATTGTGCACTCCCTCCGTCGTTCGGGATAGAATCGGGGAACCCACGAATTTCTCGAGAATCCACTTAACTCCTTCAGGGATATGCTTGGAAAACATTGGCGCCGGTGATAAATTTTGTAAATCGTACTCCCATTGGCCCGTACCCTCAAGTCTCTCAGGGCTGACGATTGTCGAATCCACGACTCCACACGAGAAGCTTTGAAGGGCAGTTTTATATAAGCCTCTTCTCTGTGACAGACGCCGACGCATACGTCGGAGAGTGATATGTCGCACTGCGGTAAACGTAGTCGTCAAAACCGTGAAGATTTCGTGCTTTTCAGACGAGGCTTATGGTACATGATATGAGAGTTTCCATTTGGAGCATCATTTAATGATCAGATATAACTTGATGTTTGAACGAGGGATTCTCACGGAAGTACGATCAGAGTCGAAATTCGGTCGTCAAGGGTATTGACCCGGGCACGTGGATTGCATGGCGGTCATCCACCAAGGCCAGCGTGGACTCCACCGACAGGAGGAAACGAACGCACTCTTACAAATCCATTACTGACTCAGCGCTGAAATGCATCATCCCTTGCGGTCCTTGCTCTCTTCAGCGGAACAATCTCGTTTTCTGAGTACTATCAAGTCTCACTGAAAGCCAGTCGACGACGCAGAGAACCATAACTACGATATGTTACGTCGTGGATGCGTCGTCGGTAAGGTGTACGCCTCCGGCTTCTTTAGTCGCCGCCGTGGTGTTGATTGCGGTGACTCGGTGTTTTCAAGGGCGCTGATGAGAATCTCGCCCCCGCTCAGGGGTCCGTATTTGGCCTTCGTTTCTGCTGCTTTCCGTCGTGATCATCACCGCCTAGCATCGATCAACTCTCCGTTAGATTTCCTCTCGGATAGCCGATGTCAGCGGTCGCGTGCTGCGTCGAAAGCTCTCCGAGTGAAATCGAGCGTCCTCGCTCCACCAAACGTAATATTTTCGCCTCTGGAATCTGAAACTTCATGAGCTCGCTGGTATCGATGATGCCACGGAGCAAAATGCCTCCTCCTTCAGAGCCAGGTCGGATCTGATGGAGGGATGACTGTCCGAAAAGGAATCCCTAAAGATGCAAAGTGCCGGCCACAGAAGATTGCGGCGCTAAGGCTTGAACAATTTCAACGCCGGGGACTAATAACGAATATTCGGCGGCTGTTCGGGGACGATGGAAATAATTCCAGGCGGATGACAGAAGCGGGCACGAATCAAGACGTTGATCTGATCTCGGGAGGGAATAGTCCCAGAGACACAGGAGCGAGCCTGAATAGCCGGTAGAATCCGCATCGCCTCAAGCATCAGCTAAAGATCATTCGCAAACAAGCTGTGCACACAATGTAGGGCGTAACACGGTGGAGAATCGGTCTCTGTGGCACGTATCGATTTTTTCCGTCGATAGTAAACATTCTCAACGTCACACCTCCACGAACAAGTGTCAACAGCTCCGACGGTCTGAGTGGCGCCACGCCATCCCGCCCTCGCGGATCTTTCTCTCCATTCAATCAAATAATTCACTCCGTGTCCAAAATCACTGACCAGCGAACGCCTTCCATTCCTATGCGAGCACTGCAATTTTCCGAATAGGGTCTGCGATTTCCTTCTCCGCTTTTGTCGAGTTGGATATTCTCGCGCCGATATTCAGAGTTCAGTCGACCGGACGGTCGAACTATCCGGCACTTATGCTCTGGAAGCGCATTCACTCGACTCAATCCCCCATCCCGGAATATCACTCGACGCTCTTAGTCGTCACGAGGCCAATAAGCTCGGGAGTGACGCGGTGTACCTCAGACCGCTAGCTAAGGAGGGTAGTTCCGGCTGGAAGGAGAATCTTGTCCCCGAATTTTCTGCTCGGCAGCGACGTTCACACCTCAAACACGAATTAGTTCGCCAGGTGGCAGAGCGAGCGAGTTATGATTCGGGTTCTCGACAGCCACTCGCAGAGCTTAAGCACAGCTCTGCTCGGTGAGTCGTAATAATCTCCGCGTAATCGCCTCCTCCTGACGCGTCTTATCTTATCTGAGAATGGGAAGCTCTTCTCTCCCGTTGTCTTCTTCAGTTTTATTTATGGCCGGCCACTCTTTTTTCCGTTCCGCATTCACGCTGCCCTTTCCTTGTCGAAGCGTCCTGGCGTTTGCTGATTTCATTAAGCAGGGAGTCGTCGACTAAATTTGCAAATCCTCTGACATGCCATAATACTCGGGTGTTCTTTGAAGCACACTCCGCGGAACGGGCGTCCTTCCCAGCTGAAGAGTTTGTCGACGAAGACAATGTTTCGGTAGATCTTCAGTGAGACGACTTCTCAAGAAAGGGATTCTCCGCAGTTCTATCACTATTCTGAGGTCGTTAGCTTTATCAGAATGCGACGTCACGAAGAAGATCTACGATCGTGCGGCCTGCTGGCTCTTGTTCGAAAAAGGTTTCCTTTATTCCATGTAAAATAATAATGTGGGAAACTTGAACCGACGTTCCCTAGAAAATACAATCCTCGGGAGCTCAATGTGCCTTCCTCATTCCGATGTTTGTCCCCGCGTAGTCTGTGTGATATCACTATTCTCTCGGGTCAGCATTCCTTCTGAATGTTCCGTGCGTAGCTCCCATCAGCACGTTCTCAAGTCTCACAGGATTCAGTGTCCGCGTCGGATGCGGGGGAAAGTCGACAAAATTTAATTCGAAAATAATTCTGCGAAGATTTTCTATTCCGACCGAACGCTCTTGGTGGAACATCTCGTGCTCGCTGCTCCAAACGGTGAGGTTCGAGCGTTGGCGCGCGCGCGTGTCCGTGTTGAGTTTTTATAACGGCCCCTCTTTCTTCTCGAAACTTCATTCTATTGGGTTTTTTTCGACGTTTTGTACTGTGGATGACCGCGTCGAGACGGTGTCGTCGTTTTTGGAGTGGGCTCCCGTGGCGATGGCCATCTCCGCAACAGGCAGCGGTGTCAACAACACGATTCGTTACGAACAAGCCCGTCCCGAAGGCAATTGTACGACGGTGCTTCGAGCTTATTCCAATTCGGTCGTTTCCGAGTACGAATGCTTGCGAGCGCCACCAAACGACTCACTGATTTCCTTGTGGTACTGAATCGTCACTCCGTCACCAGTCACCACTACGCCGCCGGCCTGAGCTGTGGTGGCGTCGCGATGCCCCTAAGCTAGATCAAGGAACCCTCACAAGCAATAAAGCTCGACTCGAATGAGAAACCACCTTGGTACCGCGCTTGACCGGAATCGAGGAACGGAGTCTCTGACACGTTGAAATCCTTCGATGGGATTGGAGTCTCGAGAGTTTCCCTTAATTTCAGCGAATTTCAGCGCAGTAAGGAGCCCCGGGACCAGAAAGGCATCAATCGTCTCCGACACGTCTTCTGAGTCTCTGGGAGGTATGCCCAGGGAAAAGACCAACAATCCCGAATATCGCCGGATGGATCGCGAATTTCGATTTATGCAGATGGAGCCGTCGTGGACGGTTTAGAAAAAGGTAGAGGTACATCTTAGGTGGGTGACAAACAGAGAGAGCGAACGAGAGAAGTCGCCTTTCGTATTGATTTGGTAATTTGCTCCTCCGTCAGCTGGGCGACGTCATGCAGCGTCAAAGTCCGCCCTGCCGATGTGTGGTCTACCATCGCACGCGAGCATCGATTCTTGAACTTTGCCGAAACTCTCTGTAGAAGACCGGCGCACCTCGGCTGATCTTACGTGTAGCCTACCAGCAGTCAGTCAGCGTTTGGCACTTTGGTACTTAACAACAACACAACCAGAACCACCACGCAGCCCGCGACTACCAACACCAGCATCTCAAATCCGCCTCTCGGAGCTTCGCTTGATACAACGACTCTAAACAAGATTCTTTCCTTCTCCTCAAAAGCCTCTTGAGTCGTAGCTCTTCATGAAGCCCGAAGAATTTTCCTCACGACACGGGAAGGAACAAAAGACCACCGAGCGAAAAGGTCGCTCTCGGTCATCCTTCGACGCGATTGCCGAGAACTATTCTAGAATTCGTCGGCTTGTCAATCGGGAGTTTTCTGATTCGCTCAGAATCTTAAGGAGGGAAATCGAGAGACAGTGTGAGTCGATCGGGAACCGATGCAGGTTGCCGAGAACAACGCGCGTCGTGCCACAATGCCGATTCGATAAACGGCCGTTCGGTCCGACGTTCGGTCGGTGTCGGGTGAACCTTGAGGAGAGTTTTTATAATACTGCTCACAGATAGCTCACACTTATCTCTAGCGAGCATGATACCGAGTGCGAGCAGCGAAAGGCGGCTCGTCGACAGCATAAATTCGATAAATTACGATTCCGTCGATTCTTGTCGTCGGAGGGCCCCAAACCAGAAATTTATGAAGTTCCGCTGCCACTAAAGCCCGGGACACTGTGGTCACTTCTGACATAAGCTGCTCAGTCAGTTCTTCCCACCAGCCGATTATAGCACTTTACAAGTGAAATCCGCTTCCTGCGAAATTCTCACATGAGCCAAATGACTGTTTAAGCGACACTTTCGGGACACTTTGACGGAATTTCGTTCCGTCATGCGTTCAGTTTCCGTTCCCAGAGTCCAGAGAAATTCGAGAAACTAAAGATATTCTACTGGGTTCAAGATAACGCTCCGTTACACCTCTTCGCTAAGCCGCCGGGGAACGCGGATAATATCCGAACAGTGCTGGAATGGATATCTGAGAATCATTACAACCTTCGATTTTTCCCCATCAAGCAGAAAACTCGCGTGAGTCCGTTCTCGGGACCCGAATCCCCTTGTTGTGCTGATCGAATGAATTTCTGTGGTCAAAAGTCTCGTGGGTTCGTGGCCGAGGGAATGTCCGAGGTAGATGATAGAGAGGACGAATATGTGGAGGAAACTGTCGACAGGGGAATGTCCAATGATGTGGGCGTACTCATCAATCAGGTCAACACCGATGGCGCCTGATTCTTATAAAAACGTGCATTAGCTAGCCTTCCCCACCCAATGGAGCGAGTAAGCTAGCTCGACGGTCACTGCCAAAAAAGCATGTCAGTGGTTGAGAAGCTGACAGGATGAGATCGAGTTGGTCGCGCTTGGGGTCAGTTGAACCAACGAGTCCTCATCCAGACTCGGGAGGAGTGCCTTCCGGAGCAAGGACAGCGTCACATTGTTACTACACCACAAGCTGGTCCGTCTGTCGCACTCGCTTGGAACACCCGTTGCACTGCACGAGTCAGAGAGCGAGCAGAAGAGCGGACGTCGAGTGGGGCTTGAGAGAAAAAGCTCGGCTGTGTCCGGAACACTCTGTAGGAAGTCCGTCCACGCGACAGTGACAGCCTCGACGGCAACAGTGCTCTCACGCGTCACTTATAGATGCGAACCTTATCCCATATCTCCAATCTAATCTCGTGCTCGATCCTGCGTGGTCTGAAAATGACAAGGACTTCTGACGGGCAGACCTGCTATCGCAGAGATGAGGAAAACGTCTGATCGCAATGCCGCGGGTCAGTGATGTGACGAGATCAAAGATCGGCACTAAGGAGGAGTGCTTCCCACTCCCTGTGCGAAGAAGCAGGCTATGCACGTCAAGCAGCGGATCCTATGATCTGCTGGGCTGATTTTTCTAGCTGTAGGTCGTCCCCCGCCCGTTTTCTGCCAGACTCCTCCCGCGGGTCTCTGTGAGATCAATTAAAAGTGGAGAATATATGACGTCGTAGTCCCTTCCGGGAATTCGACCACAAGGCAGCGTTCGAAACGCACAATCGAAGTTGCGCAACAATCGGAGTTCTGTCGGTGTGGGTTCGCTGACCCCATGTCTCTCTCAAGTCGATCAGGCAGCGGCTGAGGTGAAAATAAAACTTCCGATGGGAGTTCAGTCGACTATATGTAGATTGCGAATTGAAGGTTCATCTTCGAATGATTCCGATTATTATTCATGGTAGGGATCCGACAGCGGGTCTTTACCGTGAAAACAATTCTGGTGATCTGGACATGCTGCTGCGACATATTCCAAATTCCAGCCCTTTCGACGCAGGTCGCCCAACCGAGGCCCACAGCGGCATTCCAGGTTTGGAACTCGCCTTCCGCACGATTCGCCATTTTCGGTGCGGTGCTTGTCGGTCGACCCCGCGTATTGTTGTCGAAACAAACGAGAACGTAGAGCTATCGCTTCAAGCGCTATGATGGATCTCCAGCGGACCAAGGAAGGGTTCCTGGGTTTCCCTTGTTCGAGGACGTAGGCAGATCAATCATCGGATACAGGTTTAGCTCCCACCTGACTAAAAAGCTGCTGTCTGCGGTCGTCAATATTCTGTTCATCATGTTAGCAGAGGCGATCGACGGGACTCTTGGTCCTCGTGAGCCCTCGCTGTAGGTGTTCCCTGACGGTCCATAGGCGATATGGGCTCGGATCCGGTACAACCCGAACCATATCAGTGATCGATCTGGGGAAAACAAATGTGCGTGGAATACCGAGGGCTATCGATGGCACGAGGTATTTACCAATCACCTCCGACAGGAAGAAGTCTCGGGATCCAGACTGATAATTCGATAGGATGCGGCGTCGGTCAGACGACGGCACCGTCGATAAACGAGAGAAATCGGGGAAGATTGGTGACAACGATCATGGTCAATCTGAAGATCTCTCCTTTGTCGCTCCGAGCTTCTGTTGACCCAGAGTCGATGCCAGATTTGGATTAAAATCTCCTATCTCAAGTTCACCGGCTACTGGACAGAAGGTCAACAGACCTCTATTGAATCCTCGGAGCTGCGACCGATAGTGCCGGGGAAGACAAGAACAACAGAACGCAATGCACTCACGTGGATATTTCCCGCTGTGGAGGCCTTCATATTTTAAAAAAACATTCATCAAAGAGGAGAGGAGAGGAAATTCTCGATGTTCAAATCAACGTGACAAAGAGAACCCTCACGGTCCGCGGCTCGGCTTCAGATGTCACAGTTGGACACCATCCATTACTGGCCGAGTAGAGAGGCATGCGCTTGAGGCGGTACATGAGACATGATACTGTCGCAGAACGCAGGTTGAAATTTCGGAGGCTTCGCACACACAGCCCAGCTCAATACCGGTGCTCGCTGAAATCGCAAGCTCCGCAGCGAAACCGGGACCCGATGCTCAGCAGCCTCGCATCGGATCGAGGTTGGAGCCGGAAACTTGAATCACCGTTAGAAATTCGCTGCGGTGACGCTGAACTCGGAGTAGGGGTCGTTCCAAGCGACCAGCTGACGTCCATGGAGCGTCGTGAGTAGGCTGTGTGTTGTTCTTCAGTTTCATCTGAGGAGTTGCTCAAAGCGTGTGGCTGACAGTGGAAATTAGGGTTTCACTAAACGCCATGCCAGGCGGTAAGGAACAAGCTATTGGAACGGACCCGACGGTGCTTCACTGTCGGTGCTCCACGCATCCCACGCGAATCACTTTTCACTCATCGGTTTGACACTCTCGATGAGTTTTGTGGACGTAGACGCCAGCGAGCACAGTAAGCGAGCCGACGCTCCGGGAGCGCTCCTAAAAGAGTTTTTCGTTCATCGAGAAGTCCCAATCAAAATCTGGAAAGGAGTCGAAAATGCTTCTCTGAACGCCCACAGTTACGTCAATAACCGAATGGCTGACTGACTGACTCAGCGCTCGATCAATCGCTCGCTTCTTCGAGAGATGGATGACTCTACTTTGAAAAAGACGGATGAGGGAGACTCTCGATTGCGAATACGGTATACAAGGCGACTTCTTATGTCTTTCAGAATTTCCAACGCGCACCGGTTGCAGAGAGGGCTTGCGGGAACGCTTCGGAAAAACAAGTGTCAGTCTATAGCGGGATCATAGAGGTGGACCTCCTGATCTCCCTCAAAACTGGTTAGATGCCTCCAGAATCGAAAATGACTGATCAGCCGCGGCCATCGACTCGAGCGAAGCCGACAGCGAGCTTGATCACGCGAACGTGGGAGTCCTGCATTGTGGAATCCATCATTGGCAGTTGAAAGCAACGACATGTCGATTTCTCAATCGACATGTATTGTATACATGTACGAGCTTCCGGCTTTTTGGGAGTAAATAGTGGAATGGACTTCTTCCTCGAAATCGTCCGCCCGAGGGAACAGAGCCCATCCGGCGATCGTTGACGAGTCTCAAAAAAATCGTTCGTGCCGAATCGCATCTCCCTTTGCGACAGATTCATTCGACGATCCCCCCGCGAATGCGCCGTCTTTTTTCCTTTTCCTGGGTGGACAGATATCTTCACAGAAACACTGAGGCGAAGAAACCGACATGACTCACCACTCCACCCGACCGAAGTCTCATTGCCTAAGTGACCAACATTGGACATTTACGACGGCATTCCGAACATCCATCTGTGACTGTGCCGCTCCGCCAGGCCGACCTCTAGCAATCTTTCAATCGAGACTTTCCCCTACCGCCGGGGTCGCTCGCTGTTCCGAATCGCACCTTGTTCCGTATCCGGTTGAGCGTTTCTGAGGGGCACTCTTACAAAGCGCTCCTCAGCGACCTTGCACTTCAAGCATCAGCAAAATGAATCTCCTTCCGATGGATCCCCTCCATCGAGGGCAAATCAACCAGCGTGCCAGGTAAGCAAAATGGACGGAAAGACTACGACCGGAGGAACGCGCCAAGTCGGCTTCCTACTCGATCTTCGTGAGCTCGTAAGAAGTCACGAACCCCAACACAGCCACCCGCGCTCTGGGTGTGGCTGGCTCAACTTCGGTGAATTCCGAATAATAGATCATTGTTACCTCATCGGTATCAATTGAAACCGATCCATAGCGAAGGCGTGAAGATGCAATTTTGTTCGTCTGTCCCCCGACGCTCTCGCGACGCTTGGGTCAACGAGGACGAGTGGTGGAAAGAGGCCATATTCTCATTGTAATACAGTTAAAATGGAACCAAAGAACGTCTGGACACATGCGTATAATCTTCAGCACAAAGCTGACGGATCACCGACTCATTGAGCACAGACTAGCAGGGATCGTAGATATCCGCTCACCTTATGAAATGTCCAGACCGGTCACAGGAGGGAGGGATTGATCATTAAAGCTGCAGGACATATTCTTCTTAGGAATGAGGCTCTCCGTTTAGTAATGTGCCATGTTTCGCAGCCGGCTTCGAATCGCAGAGGATTTCCTGCAAATGATTGGACTAATCTTACGATATTCGAGACAGCACACTGACTGAAGAAGGAGTTCTGGGCTCGAATCAGGTGACGAGAGCAAACTCCCGGCCTCGAGGTGCGAAATCGGCTCGGAGCTCTCATTTCGCGGCGATATTTCGTCCGAGCCTTCCATTCCTTTGATGTTGTGTACCTGAGAATCATCACAATCCGGATATCTACCTGGTGGAAGAGCCACAGAAGCCCGATCGAGCTCGGTCAAAGGGACCTCGTGGGATAGCCCTACAGTCTGGAGGGCGAGACTTCTTCTGCTGCCTTTCGCCGAAGCATATCCTCGTCTCCGGCTGATAGTGTCGTTGACTCTCGAATCTCTCTGTCGTAGACAGCTGCTGCTTCAGCCTGTGTGCAGCTCTCTGATACCGATACCGGCTTCCGTTCCTCCCCGTATCGCGGATGGAACTATGCGCGATGTTAGAAGTTCAGCCGCATAGGACCGTGAGCCGAATGACGTGGTCTCTCCGCGATATATTTTGGGAGAAAGGAAAAATACAATCCCAGCCAGAACTTCGCTTCCCTTAATCAAGCGGCGACTCCGTTCCCTGATTGTCTGGGATCGGACTGCCTCCCGACAAGCCCTTCCGATCGGGCTCGACTCTCGTCGTCAGAGCAGAGAATCCTCATTTCTGGGATCAGGAAGCGATCACCCAGATCAGTGCTCAGGTCGGTGTCTTCCTGAATGTTTGCCTCTCTTGGAGATAGCTTCAGGCCCAGAAACCTGGAGAGGAAAGGTTCTCGCGGGCCGAACTCGCGATCTAACGTCGTCGGTGATTCCAGTGTCTGAGCGCGAATTGGTCGAACGGCGACGCAACGGTTCCTCTTGGAATGAGGAGTTAAGTGTACAACGAGCCGTCGCTCAAAAATTTCCGAGTACCTCGTGGAGGAGAGCGACGAAAAATCTAGCGTCGCCTTCGAGATTGTCCGCGTACATGCATACCCCGTGAAGATATAACTCTTCGGCAGAAGACGAGGGAACCCGGAGCCTATCCAGAAGACCACGATTGGCGGCTCGGAGCTAAGCGTCGCTTGTTGTCGATCTTTGGGGTTGCGCAGCTCCCCAGCCGAGCGCCAGCGATCTTCAAGGAAATAACCTGTGGGTAGGGAAATGGAGGATGACATAGTGATGGGCCGTAGAGGGAGATATCGCGATCATTGGGTCCGGTTGCATCAAGCCAGCTCGCGTAGCTGCCTGTTCTAATTTTTCCTAGGTTGTCTTGCGCCCCTCTCAGATATCCGCGCCGGGCAAGTTTCGGTCTCCCGATTCGGCATTCTCGAGGAGAGCTTTGCCCGCGTTGCTTCCTCATGCTCGGAACTTCCCGACTACCCCGACGTGTCGCGGAAGCGGTCAGCGGGTGCCACATGGTTAAGTGAATGACTACATTCCTTTCCCGCCTCTATGTCCTTCTTCATCTCTTATCCTTTCTGCTTGATGTCAGAATCTTACCGGGGAAAGTGCAACAAAGGCGGAGATCCCCCGGGAGAGCGAATTTGTAATTCTGACTTCCGAGGGAGAGTAGGATATGATTCTCTGTCGACTGCCTCACTGCGCGGCTCTGTCCGATTTCCTAACGGTACTATTCTGCGGACCTTCAATCGATCTCGATGAGGAAGGACTGATTCAGATTTTTACTTGAGAACCATCACTGGGGTCGTTTTGCCAGTGCAGAGGTGCTCGCAGCGGTGCTTGATTGGTACGACGCCGGCGTGGAGAAGGCCGATTAGTAGAGTCACGATATGATAGAACATTTTCCTCCTGAAAAAAAGCGTTGTCCGCGCAGACATTGGGACGAAGAGCGGGCATCGAAGGTAGGCGCTTGGAACCATGTTTTCGACCCGTTCTATAAACATGATTCATTTGTGTCAGTATTTTTTCGAAAAGCAAGACCGGGTTGGACTCCAACGTCCCTATATGATCGTTCGGAGGCGATTCGCTGTGGAGAGAACCCCCGATCCAGCCCTTGGCTCATCCTCGTGCAGTCAGGACGCGCGGTAATTCTATTTCTTACCGGAATCAGAGCTTCTTCCTCGGGAATTCCGAGAAGCGGACATTCTCTGGGAGACACCGGGACAAAAAAGCGGACAAAGAAGGGTGTCTCTGAAACCGCAACTCTAGTAATAATACATCGCCAGAGGATCATTCGGAATCATGGCCCGCGTCTGCCGAACCTCTCAAGGCAGGGGAGAGATCCAGCGAAGAAATCTAGGAACTCTCCCCAGATATAAATCTACTTGATTCCAGTGACGCATCCAGCAGACGGGTGAGCTCTCGAAAGAATCCAGCAGTTCTGAACGAGAAGACTCCACAGGAATGAGTCGGAAGCCACATTTGAGACATAACCACAGTGCTTTTCCCGTCACACATCGCCGGAAATGATATGGAACATCGAACACAGTCCAACAAAGAGCCCCGATTTGAACATCTATCTGATTGCCGAATTCCGCGAAGGTATCCTGGGACCGATGGAAAAGCCAGGCGGAGCGGAAATACCCGAGCGTTCCTGTTGTGTAGGCATTAGAGAGCATAGAGTGATTCGGTGATAGAAAGTATCTTTGAAAGAAGTAGCTCGAATAGTATCTTGATCGACTTTGCTTGAATCCTTGTCGCCTCGATAAGTATATCTTAGGACTTCCCATCCCGTTTTGGCGAATTCCTAGCCGGGATAAGGCTGCCGAGCGCAATGGATAGGTGCCACAGCGCTTAATCCTGATCTGTCTACGAAAAGGAGAGGAATGCTGACTTCGAATCCTACGGTGATTAGTAATCACTGATTACAGAAAGGGACCTCGATTGCTGAAAGTTGATGTTTATGATCATTTTCAAGTTAGCAGTCCAAGAATCTAGAGCCTATAATATTATGGATGAAAATATTCTTGCCATCCACAGACAATCACAAAGTCAGCGCTGATAACTCTCGCGAGTTCTATCAGGCATCACATGAGCAAAATCATTCGTCGGATGAGACCCATCCATTCGGCAATTAGCTAGAGCTCATCGCCGTATCCTACAAATTCAATTGAAAGTCGGTTCTCCTCTCGACCCATTTTCCGTCTTCGACGGTTTTCTCCGAGTATGAGGCACTACCATCTCCTCGTATCAGGACCACGGTATGGGTCCGGGATCCATAGTTGAATTCTTTGATATAAAATTTGAGAGCACCTCGCAGGGTCAGTAGATCTTGGGGTTCGTCTGTGGGATGAAGAGGGCATTGCCGCTTGATTCAGAACCAATGGTGTATCAGGTACGGAAGGACTTGAATGATTTTTCGGGTATGATAAAGAGTGGAAAGCGACTATGCGATCCGCAATCCTATCATTGTTCTCCATACCTGTCTGCTTGCGCATAAACTCATCGACCCCATGATTAGTCTCATCGTTCATCAAATCGAAGAGCGCTTCCTCCAATAGCTTCTCGTCGTGCTTATTCTTCTCCACGACTTCTTCGAATTTCTCCTTTCCGGCAACTACCTTGGGCCACTGTCGAGGCAGAATGCTGTTTCCGAAAGCATGATAGCCTGCAAACGCCAGAACTTCGACGTCACACCACAGTCCACGCATTGTCGTCAACTTCCATCACAATTTCCGCGTGCTTCGTCCTCTCAACGTCGATAGAACAAGCCGAGCTCCTCACCTGCTCCGAGGTTCTGGACTTCCATGTCGCCCATGCTGCAGAAGTAAGAACCGTATGCCTGTTTCAAATCTACGCAGACCAACGTGAATCCATTGAAGTTTTCGCGATCTTTGTATAAACTCTGTAGAAGGAGCGAGTTGCTTCCGAGTAAGACGGGTGTCGATTCTCGATGATGTTGATAAATGGTAAATGAGAATCTTTCCCTAGAGCCGTACCTGTGCGTACTCGTCTGGCGTGATCGTACTGCTACTTTTCGCGAAGTCCACAACAAGGAAGCCTCGACCTCGCTTCCCAGCGAGAAGTTCTTCGTCTCTTTGCAGAATATTCAGGAGTGAAGCAAAACGACCGTTTTTGTTGAAAATCAACCAGGCTCCACCCTCTCGACCGGGCTCTAGATCCATTCCTGAAATGCGCGAGTAAGGATCCGAATATCTCTCGCTCGGAAATCCCATGCCGATCGTCGGTGGAAGCAAAGCACCAGCTTTTCATCTCTGTTCACCGTGAGTCTCACAATGCTCCCCAAATCGAGTTCAGGGTGGAACTAACCTCCGATTAGGTTCGGGTCCTTGCTCCACAGGTGGGCAGGCGCAGTAGGCCTGACGAAAAGTTCATCCCTGATGCTAATTAGGATGAGTTTGTAACCTTTGGGAGAAGTTTCCGACGGATTCAGGTAGAAGATGAGCACGCACATTTTCTTAGAGACGCTGGAGATGGCAAGGAGATCCGCATCAACACTGGGAAAATCAGAACCTTTTAAGTTCTGCTGACGATGGCGAGAGATCTAGTCCTGAAAACTCTCCATTATCATTCAGAGAAAGCGCTGTTCAATTGAGGATGTGATTCCTCATGACAACGAGTTTGACCGGAATATACGACGCGACGTCAGAAATCGTCGCTCGCTTTCAAAGGATGGTCAGCCCGACAGACGGAAATTGAACTGTGCCCAGATCGCGTCATTTCTTTCTCTCCTCCCGTCCGGGATCGCCGATAATCATTTGAACACATAGCAATTTGAGGAGAAAACTGAGACCTTATCCGGCTAAAGTAGTATCGGCTGTAGCCCCCGGTCGATCCCGCTCATGCATGAACGGTATCTGTGACCAGAATCGATCGTGCGTGAAGTTGCTTACTTTATGTGATCGAATCGACGAAGAAATAGCTCCAGCTGACTGAGAGGGGTCATTCAACTCCAAAGGGCTGGGAGGCTCATGTGTCTCCCATCGGAGGGGACTAATTGAAAGCACTAATTCCTCTTGTCGAACTTCCTCCTGAGGAGATATTCTTCGTTCAGAGTAGCCTACCTAGTTCTGGAAGTCGACAGTAGTCAGGATCCAGGGTAACTGCGACGTTTGCAGAACCTGGTTTACAGGTCGTTCACGGCAATCGGCTGACCCGATTTCCATGATCCCACCCCGTTTAGAGATAAGCGGCTTGCTACACGTGTGCGCGGGAGAATAGTTTCCTGTGGTCTATTCTCGAAGACGGGTTTCTTCCGGGTTGATTAAAGTGACACTTCTTGTAACAATGGCACGCACGGGACTAGCCGAATTTGTTCCGTATGACGAATGTGAATCGAGATGAGATCTCGTCGGCATCAACTCCAGGCATGAAGAGATGGTGCAGGAATCCTCGGCTGAATGAAAGTTTCGATGTGGGTATCCGTCTCTTGAAGGTACTCTGCGCTCGATTGACAAGTCCTCGATTTTTCTCTCTCGACGCCGCGTTTCGGGAACGTACGGATTCGAGAATTCAGGAGGGAGACGGCATGCATCATCTCCGTGAATTATTGGAGAGACGAAAAAACCTATAGACTGATGACCACGATGAGAAAAATTCAAAATTTTCTGACATGAGCGTTGACAAGGGAACGCGGTGCGCTACCGACACTGCCGAGACGACTTCGAAATCTGGCGGAGAAATATCAGTCCCGTCCCTAAGCATATAGCGGATAGGGTGTCGACTTCCACTTACAATTCCTCAGCGACTTCACGATACACAACGATCCGTCCCGGACTTGCAAAGCCCTTGACACCGCGGTGGATTCCGGGCTGTGTGGAAACTCGGGAGGGCTCGCTCCGTGTGTTTCTTCGATTGGGTGAGGATGTATGTGGATCCCACGATTAGTCTACTCTCGCACTCGATGTTCCCTGGCAGTCCCTCTCTGGAAATGTGAGCTGCCTGCGCGATATCGAGGCTGGAGCGCAACCCTGGGAGCCACCGCTGGGAACCTTTTGGACGATAGGCCTGTGCTTTATCTGTTGAAGGTGCAGGGACTTTTTTGTCGGAGAAATGTGGTTTCCCTGCAGTTGGAATCACGGATGGCTGCTATGACCCATCAGAGTCTACCGTAGAGTCTGCCGGTGCTGCTGCCGCCGCACAGAAATCAAAACAGCCGGTCGCGCCCTCTGGATTCTCCGGCCAGAAGCTATCTTCCACAGTCGCGCAAAGGCGCGAATCGAATCCCTCACCGGGCAGTTGAGAAACTGGAGCCACGATCCTCTCTCGATCATCAAGCTTGCGAGAGGCAAGTGCGCATAAAAATTCTCGGCAAGTTCGACGGGGTAGTGCTTCCGAAGTTTCGTAGGGAGGGATTGAATGATGATTTGAGTTGCGATACAAGAAGACACGTCCTTCCATGTTCGCCGCTTGGGTAATTCCAGAATTACTCCGGTTTTCGAAATCATTGGGTGAATAGCAATAATTTCGATTGAAAATTTAATTCCCGGGCTATATTTTCATTCCTGGCACCGAGGTCTCCACCGCTCCAGCATGAGCTGAGCGTTGAATCGGAAGTGTCCTCCTCTGCGAGTCGTCTCTGTGCGATCGTATGCGCACATTGATGTTCAGCCGGAAGTTGCTTATCGGGGAAATACTTGAGGGGTAGAATTACACTGAGGAACAGGCAGAGAACATGGGATGGAAATTCAACTTTCAATGTCCGCTCCAAGTCCCATTGTTCGCGCGAACATTGTGTTTTGGTCGAGAGAGCAATTTCCGCTCTTATCGCAACTCTAATAATGATGAAAGGCTCTTGAAAATCGTTCTCCCTCGTCAGATTGACCGATCGGGAGGCGGTGTGGGTTCGATCCCTGCTGCCGGAAAAATATGCAGGTACTCGGCCTTGATCCTCCTGGGTACATTTGCTCTATGGATCCGTCCTCGGAAGCAATGTGAATAACAGTACCCGGGACGTTAAACCTTGGCTGTGTGGATCAGCCCGAAAAAGTTTAGATTGACCGATCGACCGATCCTCAACCTGGCAGGCAGGGTATGTGCATGGACTCATCCATCAGAGCTGATAGGTATACTCAAGTAGCATACCATATTCGGCGTTTCCGTACCGGAACCTCGAGACAAGACACCTCTACCACCCGCCCTCTCCTCAGCGATGATGATTCTCGAGATGACTGTCGATAATAGAGCTCCGTCCAAGTCTCGGAACTCCCCGTAGGAGGCGGAATGTTTTCGAGCGCAAATCATGTCGTGTGAATCAAGGGTCTTTGAATGATTTTACGCGACGAGTTTTCAGAAGCCTGGATTGACGCTTACGACCTACGGTCCCGTCGTCCATCCCATTCGCCCACATCGGTTGCTACCCCGGACCGTTTCGAGTCTCGGAATGAGGAGCTCCAGGAGAAGCCGAGACCTCTCTGATTGTGAGAGAACCGGTGAAATTACGACATCATGGCTCATGATCTAATGATACCGATCGTCAGTCAGCTCTTACTATCGGTTCCGGATGCGGAATTTCAAACCGATTGAGAGATGCCCAGGAGCGATAATGACTCAAGTTGACCGAGCGACCGATCCCGTTGAGAAGATGAAATACAAGGTCGCTCTGTCGTTCATCGTCTCGACCTGTGTAGTGCCGAATCCAACGTTAATCGTCATTCCCCACCGATAGCTCTTCCGTAAAACAGGGGATGAGAAAGCTCCGCGCGTAAGCTTGGGCGTCGTGGGCGCCACGGTGGCGTCCGTTTGTGCGCGGGCTGACCGTGCGGTTTGTCGGTCTGTCGTTCGCTCGCTGATTCGTTCAGAGGAGGTCCCCAGCTTCGACGACATGAAGACGGCTGGCCGGTCCGGCGGTCGGTCGCTCGCTTGCTTGCTCGGTCGGCGAATTGAACGACGACGGTTTTGACCAGCCGTTGAAAGCTCCCTTCATTTCTGGGTGGTCTCGACGTCTCGAATTCCGTCGCGGCTGGCTGACTATCGAGGGGTACTTAGTTCGACGGATAGGAAGTTTTCGTCTGCGGATCTGGCGGCAGCTACTTGTTTGCTCAACAAGCTTTCTTCAACTGATCATCCAAGCTCCGTTCAAGACCTCATCCGGGAGACAATTTACTGCCTGCTTGAGTTCTCGTCGGCGTATCCCCTTCTTCAGTCAGTCGGGCTAAACCTACTTCAAGGTCGGGATCCGTGGCTTGACTTCTCGGAAGCGTGGAATTTATATGCTGAAAAAGCATTTGAGGACATCGAGATGGAATCGGAGAAATTACGACAAGAAGGAAGGATAAATCGAGTTCGGATTGTATATGGGATTCAGGTTCACTCTCCTTTCGGCACGCTTCCCTCCGTGCTTGTAAATAGATCGAGAGTCAGACGTGGGGTCGCGGAGTCGCTTTGACACATAACCGAAGTGTCAATGGCCGCAAGGATTCCTAGTCTTGCTGTGATCGAGCGCCAGAGCTTCTCACGTTCTGTCCTCATTCAAATGGGAAGCCCTCCAGAACTTCGTTCCGCTGCTGCTATTGAACGACCACGAGGAATGTGATTGTCATAGAAGTGTTGCATTGTGAATGCTCTCGCTGTTCTGCCTCTGTTCCTCAAGAGGCTCTCGCTGAGGATTTTCTGAGAGCGTACCGCGTTCGATGCTTCTGACCGAGTGAGCCTCGGTAGCAGCTGATCGCAGGACATTCTGCGTTCGGACTCGCCGCTCGGAAAGTCAAGGGGACTTCCCCTAGAAATCAGAGCGACAAGCTTGATGGGGGCAGAGAGATCCAGGATAAAATTGTACCGACCTCGGAATCGCAAGAATTCTGGTGGAATCCGTGTCGGATCTAGGATACGGTGGAAGCTCGTTACAAGCAATCTCGCGGGCCGAAAAAATATGTTCGTTGTGACGAGAATTCCCTGCAACCAATGTTGTCCATCATCATGTCTGTGGCGAGCCAGCCAAAAAGAGGGGAGAAAAAGTTCGTCCTACTGCAAATTCCTCTCGGTGTCGGTTTTTGTTGGAACAACATTTCACCGCATCTCGAATTTTCCGCTGCATCACGGACCTCTTCCTACAGCGCGATCGCGGAAAACCAAATCCTAGCCCGTGCGTCGAAATCTGAAGTCCTCCGAGCTTCGGGGCCTGGGAAGCCAGTCGCTGAGATGCCTCGGAAAGATTTTCGCCGTAAAAATTCGATCGCCGGCCCGATACTAATCTGATACAGTGGAAACGTACCAGCATCACTACTCTCCAAACAGACTATTGGGTCGCAAGCATTTCATTGAGTGAGAGACACCCGGCTAGACAGTGCGGACCTGAAGTTCCGAGTCGACAGACAGACGCCACTTTTTGTTCGACTTAAGCTCCGAGGAGTCTTGTTAGGTACCGGGAGATATGCCACTCCTGCTGCCTCCCTCAACAAGTTTATTTTGGGTGGGATCAAGGCGAATTGGGTCCAATTAGGCGTCGAAATCTATTCAGATGAATGAATCGCTTCGAGAAGATCGCCAGACAGCGATAGAACCGCACTGTTGCACAGAGGCGCCGCGCATCTCCGTATTCGAGCCTCAGTGGTAGACTGACTGGCTCCACAAAGCCCCACATCGCACTCGATAAATGATTATCGAAAGGCGCTCTAATTTTCGTTTTTCTCTCTTTCGACCTTTCGGGCCGTAAGGGTAGAGAGAAGCTTCCCCCGAGGTTTCTTTCGCCTAACGAGACTCGATGTGGAGGTTCTGTATGGTGTCTTTTTCTGAATGAGAGCGTCGTAGCCGCCCGCGAACAAAGAGTGTGTTTAGCGCATAATCCTTCGACTTCCTCTAGACCAGAGAACACCGTTTAGCGCTAAAGACCGGTCCTTTTGGTCAGAGGATTCGGTGAAACAGTGCGAGTCCCTTGTAGAGAACAGCTCCGTGTCGTTTTGCTATGCTTGCTCTCCCTCCTCCCTTGGAAAGTTCTTCCAGCTCATTGAAGCGACCGGAATCGCTGAACACGAGAACGATTCCGAGCAGCGTATGTCCGTCTTGGTATAGTATGCTGTACCCCCTCGGCAGCCGGCCGGAGTTCGAACCCATCCGTCAGCCATTCATTGATTCACTCAGTCAGTCAGGTTATTCTTATTGTTGTTGTCGCCGCTGTCGTCGTTGATGCTACTGCCGCCGTTGCAGTCGTTTTCGTATGTCTGTAAGGTTGACTGGTGCTCTAAGGCGGTTTCTCGGTTCTGCTCGTTGGTCTTTTCTCTTCTTGGTGAGGAGGAGAATCCTCTTTCCATCTCACTCAG
Source organism: Galendromus occidentalis (assembly GCF_000255335.2). Lineage (NCBI taxonomy): Eukaryota > Metazoa > Arthropoda > Arachnida > Mesostigmata > Phytoseiidae > Galendromus > Galendromus occidentalis. The sequence goes on from NW_003804532.1 coordinate 213,125, forward strand.
TTCTTTCTGATAGCTCCCTCTAGTGGGCAGGCCACATCGGTGCGCACTGGGCAGTATAACACGAACCTCTGCGTGCTTGCACTGTCATGTGAAGGAGCCTACGAAAGTTTTTTTGTTTGTTTTTTTTGTATGGTGTCACGCGGATCAATTTCCCAGGAAGTTCGAAGTTCGGAGAGTGGTGTAGAACTTCCCAAGTCTTCAGTTTTGGCTACTATCATCCCCGCAGGCATGATCTCAACAATTGTGTGAGTATTCTAAACTTGATCCCGGATAATCCGCGCGAGCACATCCGGGCCAATCGGAGGAAATCACTCGGAGAAGCTCTCGAGCCAGAAAATGGAGGGAGCGAAATGTTCTGAATTCACCTCTGGATGCCGCTTGGGGATCTGAGGGCGATATGTCATAGTTGGAAAAGAAACACTATGCTCATGGAGGCTTCACAGTGTAACCACCAGAATTTTCGCAGCTCCTATGACAGCAGAATTGTTCAGTGCTTGAGAGAAACTTGGAATCGCTCGATTCGGGAGAGGGTTCGGAAGAACAGAAAACTTTGGGGACCCTCATGCGCGCTTAACTTCACGGCAACCTTCCTCGCCGCGGAGCGGGAACGTCCACCACTGGGAAAGGACGGATTTTCACCATTGTTCGGGCTGTCTGAAAACTCCGTGTTCAAGTACCGAGCGGACTCCGGACAGCTATGATACGGAAGCGAGTGGGAGTCCTTCCTCCCGGTGATCCGAGACTCGCCGTCATCGCGCTTGACGCGGGAGATTCTTGAAGGGTCTTTGCGACACATATGACGCTAGTCCGGTGCTCGCTCCTCTGACAGGTACATCGCATGATAATCTTGCGCGTCAGAACCTTGCGATCGGACCTCGGCTCCACGTTGCGCCATTGCTCCTCGGAAACAGAACTCGATCAGAACACAAGGGTAGACCACGGTTTATTTTTCCCGAATCATCGAGATTACAGCTTGGATGATGTAAAGGTTGCCGTGTCACGCGATTTATCCGGCGACACGAGAGGGGAAATCGGCGAGTTTTCCACCTAACAAGACGATGAGCGCCATCCGTTCCGCTGCGAATCACAACCTCCTCATTATTGCCGCAGACTGGCCGCTGCGAGCAGTAGATCAGTCGTTGCGGGAGGCCTGACTTCTTTCAATCTGACATTTACTTCACTAGCCAGTCGTCCAGTCAGCCCTCCAGGGCGAGAGCCGAGTGCGCACCAAAGCTCTCGTTCAGTGCCATTTACTAACTATGATATAATTGAAAAACAGTCACGCCTAGCGCTCGTACCCGACCAGATCCGAGCTCCACGAAGGTCCGCTTAGGAGTCCGTTCGGGAAACTCGAAATAGTTCCTATAATGCGGTATGGAGATGAACTCACGTGGAGTCGCCAAAAGTATCGCCGGTACGACGACAAAGAAGCTCATCAGGCAGCGAGAGCGATGGACTGGCTCCGATAATGGCGACAAACCACACAACGTGCGCCGTTCGGCTCGAGTGCGACTCCCGGAAAACCTGTCGAACAGAGTGACGGACGGACGTTTTAGGCTAACCAAAAGCTTCCCCGATGCCGAGTCGCCCGACAACACGGGACTCGAGCTGCTTGACTGTAAGCGCGTGTTTGTAGTTCTCCTTTCGGAAGCGTTAACTCGGCGAATGAAAAGACCCTCGCTGGCTGGCTAGGTTCAAATACCGTCCTTGGTGAGACGCGCCCTGCAGTCTGTGGGTATTGCTTGACTTTCTCGTTCAGCTGCCCCGACTTTGCTTCCCAACCAACTGACCGACCGATGGGATAACCGGCGGACTGGACTTCGCTGTCTCCAGTGATTTCCCTCTGTCACTCATTGGGACGAGCCTCCGCACGAGAGGAGTACTGGTTAGACGAATGAAATTCCGTGCGGGTGACAGTCGGGACTTCAGCTAGGATGTTCGGGACGGAACTGGTTCTAGCTTGGCATGCCCGGTTTTCTTTTAACTTTTCCGGCTTTTTGGCACGAAGATTACTTTCTAGAAGACGACTCCAGCCGACTCATTAGTGGAAGGGGTTGGGAATAGGTACCGATCGTCGAAGAGACGCATAGCAAACAGATGTCGAAGACGAGTGCGATGACAAGAAGAATAGCAAGTAGTCGAGCAAAGCGGGGAACGAGATTTCGGGAAGAGACGAACGCCGACTCGGGATTGACATGTGCTTGTAGGTTCACATGTATGGACAGACAGATATTGCTGCGTGCGAGTGAGCGAATGAATCGGTAAGCGCGCTTCCGATGACACGGGAATCCAGATCGCCGACAAGGCGGTGGCGGTCTGCTGTAGGTTGACACGACCCTTCGAAATCCATCATTTCTTTCGACCTTTCTCTGTCGGCCTTCCGTGAGATGCCAAATCGAATCTGTTGTTGAAGCTTGAGGGAGTTGATCAACGGAAAAAAAATCTGACGGATCCCGATCACGAATTCATCGAGGATCGAGCGAATCTCAGACTGTTGTCGACAACGCTTGTGTAAACTGAACGGGTGGACGGACAGAAAGAATATTGTATAAACATGAACTCGGAACGAGCGACTCGAAGAGTTCGAGCTGTACAAGAGATGCAGGGCATCGCCAATCTTTCCCGGGGAATTCGAGAGGTTCTTATGGATGAGCATTCCATCGGGGCGCTATTTTTTTTAACACGTGCGATACAGAAAAAAAAACATAATTGTCCGGCAATTTTTCTCCATCATTCGGTACAGGTTTTGTGAGTCTGCTGTCTCCCCTCCGGTTTTTGTTCTGGCAGACTTGCAAAATGGAAGAGCACTGAAAGTCGACGAGATGCTGTCAATGAGCTGTTCAGATCCTGCCGGGACAACGAAAATCGGGTCGTAGGACTGTTTGAATTGGATGGGGGAGCCCGATAATTGAGGTCTTCCTCATGGTCGCATCTTGGCACAGGCAGGAGCGGCCAGACCTACAAACTCGGTCTGTAGCAGCGGCAACGATCGTGTTGGTGGCGGCGGCGGCGGCAGATGACGGCGACGATGATGACAATGGCTTCCTGTTGAAAAGCGTCCTGATGCTACCGCTGATTCCCCATGTGCCGCTGTTGAAGACGATTCCTAGAACGGAAGCTGAGAGGCCGTCCGAAGTTAGATTATCTAGTCTTTATCTTTAGCACACCCACCTTCCTCGTCAAGAAGGGAATTCTTTGATGGAATTCGTTTTTCTCTCCGAAGTCGTTGTCGTCGTCGTAAGCGTCTTCTTGAACGAGCAAACGATCTCCTACGGACCGGCTCTCGTCCGACTCGATCCAATGCTAGATCGAATCGAGAGATATCGTCTCAGTCAGTCGCTTTTTTTCGCGTACAACCAGAAGCTACTCCTTGATCTCTGGTCCTCCGAGAAGCTCAACCGTCGGAACTGACACTCTCTTCGCCCGTGACATAGAAGAATGCCTGGAACATTTGTCAGTGATACACTCTTGAAATCTCTCGATCTACCTCGGACGGGCTGGCTGGCTGAACTGCCGACCGGACTCCCGCCGACGAGGCTGATCATCAGAGTCGTAGGGCACAATTAGAGAGCTCTAACACACGAGAGGAAAACTTTACTTCTCAGAGTCGTTCTGTCGATCTAGATATTGAGATTTTGCTGAGTTCGTCTGTCTGCCTCTCAATCCGTTGATTTCTCGGACAAGATCCGTCTTGGAGGAGGAACTCGCCTTTCGCGTCGGAACTCCTCACGCCGGCCGGCAGTCAAATACTCACCGAGTCAGTCAGTCAGCCAGTCATTCGCCACTCACGAATGGGCAGTCGGGTACACAGGGCAGTCGAGGAGGCTGTTGGCCATCTACTCTTGTGGGGTCCAAAGTAGGCGGTACCACAAAACAAACAAGGTGGGTCTTCTTAAGTTGGCCCTCACATAATAATCATCGCCTCCATGTTGATAACGACGTCAGTAAGAGGCGAAGACCACCCCTCAGAGCGAGCAGATCCGCTCGATCGCGGCCTCTTCTATTAGAAGACAATTATCATCCGACTTTTGTTTGTGCATAGCTCCGATTGAATTAAATGTTAGGTTCTCGTAATTCTCTCCTTATCCCGTGTGGCTCGTTTCATCCTTTGGACCTTCAATGTCGACAATCTCCTCGATAATTCCGTCTGGGTGCACAACGTTCTAGTGCGTCTCTGCGAAATTCGAAGGCGCCCCAAGCTGCTACTGCCGCCGCCCCCGAAGGTGACCGAAGACGCCTCATTTTATTGCTGCTGATAAGAGAAGTTGAGGTGGGAATACCGACTTCAGATAAGGCATCGGAAATCATTAGCTCGACGGGCTTAGCCTTCTTTATGGCTTCATCGAAGGCTCGAGCCGGGTACCGCCCGTGACGAGGGTTTCCCGATTATAAAACGCAGCTCTGAGAATTCTGCTTTCATCTTGTCGCCGGTCTGAAACTCGCCTCGACTTTAGAAAGGATTGTCCGGCGCTCTCCGTGAACACCCATCGACTAGTGTTTCCTGCGGACTGCTTTTCATCGCTGGAAGAGAGAGAATTATCTAGACGTGTCGAGTTGCAGAGGTTGATGTCTTTCACTTATGGTCATCAGCATCGAATTACGCACCACCGCTACGTCGAGGTAGACAACAACAGCAGCAACAACAGCGCAATATAATTCACACAGCGGAGTTTGAGAGGCGGAAAAGGGCGGCTATGCAACTCTGACCTTTCGCGCAAATGACGCGGATCTCATCCGGCCCTCCGCGTCGGAATGTTCTTTGATAGGGACGAGCTACTCTCCGTGCGGGAGATTACTCAAAGAAATTCTTTTAAGGGCACCTATTGCCTCCGCTTGATTCGTCGACGATAATCTCATCGAAAACCTTGCGAAGCTGTAGTACGAGTACTCATAAGACCTCTTGCTTTTCAGATATTTAAGCGCCATCGTTGCGATAGCGTCCCGAGCGAAGGCTCTGACGGGATTCGATGAACAGATCATTGACAGGACAGCATTAAATGTGAGACGCTAAGAAAAACGCGGAGAATCGCGCGAGCTTTTCTCCTCGATATTTCCCACATCGTCTCCAATGCTCTATGAAGAGCTTTTTCCTTGATCGAGATTTTTTTACAGTCAATTCTGCGGAGCAAACTGCAAGACATAATTGGGACGTCGGACCCTGAGGTCCTTGACCTCAAGCTGGCCCGCCGCATGAAACGTAGCATCCCGCAGTATATGCTGGACTTGTACTCGGCGCAGCACCGGTTCATGCATTCAAATGAGGACGATGACGATATTCCGATCGATCATCATCAGGTGTTGACCAGAGAAGCCGTCGACACCGTACGGAGTTACCTCCACAGCGGTGAGTTAGGATTCGAGACTGACTGAGGAAGAGCTGAGCTCAATGAAATTATGCGGAGATCGACGAGAAGTCACGTCTCTCATTCAGTAGTTTTGACGTGGAAAGCCTCGGTTTTCAGAGCGCGGCGATGAAGAACTCTACGGTTCCAATCGTATCCGGTTCATGTTCAACATATCCTTCGAGAATATCGCGAAGGAGGAGCGATTAGCAGGTGCAGATCTTCGTCTGTACAAACCGAAGCTGCGTGATGTCGATTACAATGGCGAATCGCAGACTGTCCAAGTCTACGACATTATCAGACCGGCTACTCGGAAAAATCCTGACGCCATACTGAGATTGCTAGACACGAAGCGAATGTCCGGGAGCACTCAACGTCACTCCTGGGTCGGGCTGGACGTATTCGAGGCTGTGCAGCGATGGAAAACCGAACCCAACTACGGACTGTACGTGCAGGTGTTCCAGGAGAGAGAGAACAGCACCGAATCGGTTTCTTTTCCGTACGTTCTGCTCAAGAATACGAGAGGTCAAATAAACGAAACGTCGTGGGACAATCAGCAGCCGATACTTCTGACTTACCACGCGAGCAAGCCGAGTACGAGGGAGAGCATGCCTCTACTTCGGAGTAAGAGGGGTGCTTTGCGACATCATCGAAGGAAAAATCACAACCGCCAGAAGTAGGTTGCGGCTGCGGGAGAACGCTGGAGTCGAGAGGAATTATAGGATTTCGAACGATGCTATCTATGAATGAAGTTAACTATGCAGTCCCCTAATTTTCGACTTTTTCATCTACAGAGAACAGTGTCGTCGTCACAGTTTGAATATCAACTTCAGCGACGTGGGCTGGAGTGACTGGATCGTGGCTCCGCAGGGCTATAATGCTTTCTACTGTCACGGAAACTGTCCATTCCCCATTCCGGAACACTTGAATGGTACAAATCACGCGATCGTCCAGACGCTCGTCAACTCGATGCGGAAAAACGGAAACGGTGTGCCCAAAGCTTGCTGTGTTCCCACGGAACTCAGTTCGATTTCTATGCTGTACGTCGACGCCTACGAACGAGTCGTTCTCAAGAACTATCAGGACATGGTTGTCCTGGGCTGCGGATGCAGATGAATGCCGCAATGAGCTGTCGATGTTCGTACGAGTGATTTATTTCCGGGAAAAAAGGAATTCTCGCTGTATTTATTTGTACATTTGATTTTATGAATTCATAGGTACGAAGCTGGACGCGATCTTGATGCTTGGAATCCTAGGTAGCTTGTGTAAGATGTTTTGAATAAATCGAAATCAATCCTATGTCGTGGCATGAAACCGGTGACTTCAGTTTCAGTTTCATACCGTTTACATGAAAACAAATTTTCATATCGTCAGAGGAAAGAGAAACTATCGCACGAGATCGTTGCCAGGCGGACTGCGATCGTCGGGAAGAATTTACAAGGTAGTAACACCACTATGGCGGCCTCACCACCATCCACCAGAGGCTTGGCCGCGGCTGCTCGCCCCTCCTCCATAGGATGCTCCATAGCCTCCGTCGTTGACGATCAAAACTTTCGCGACGCGAGGTGATCCCCCGCTTTTTGCGAGGATTTCACCTCCATGATCGATAGTTCGAACCTGATGAATTGTCCTTATGATGTGTGAAGGACCGGCGACAGTGAGAGAGGATCCAGCTCCTCCGCCACTCGATCCCGAGCCGCGAGCTGCCAAGAGCACGACCCGACCACCTGTGGCTCCGTTCGAGTAACCAGCGCTAGAACCGCCGTGAGAGTATCCTCCGGTTATGAAACCGGCATTCGCAGCAGCGCAGACAACGGCGAGAACAACACAAAAAACTTTCATGTTGAATATCCTTTGAATAGATGTGATATCTGATCGTACAATCGGCTGGCTTTTATACGACTAGAAACAGTGTTTACTCTGCGATTATCGATTCAGTGGCAGATCTCATGACGTCCCGTAGTCCTTCGTTGTGATTGTCACGTACGGACATTCAATTATCGTAGTTGGGCAGTAATTCACACGCTCTACGTGTTTGGCTTTCGCCCGCATCTCTGATTGCTCGTTCGAAATCTTTTTGGAAATGCACCTGATCGCTGCTCTATTCTGCTTATCTATAATCGAAGCGGATAGGATGCGTCTAAACGCTTCCCCGAATTAGCAGAAGAAGTAATTGAGGATCTGAATCTAAGATTTCAGCTAATCGATTGTCTTGATACCACGGGACGCTCTTTGGCGGAGTATATACCTCACCCATTCATAGTCTTTACGTGTGGGAACTGCGATATCTTATTGGTGAGAGAGTGGTTCGAGTATCCCGTGAACTGGCTGAGTGATACTACTCTGACAACAGACAGCCGGGCGACGAGACGAAGATCCGTCAATCCCATTCAAAGAAAGTAAACAGATAGATAAAAAGTCTTTGTATCTATTGTATCCTAAGTGGGGTCAAATCCAAACAAATAGAATCACATTCTCGGAATGTCAATTTATTATTCGTTCAGGGCAGCCTCAATGGTACTGGGTGTCGAATATAAGATTACGACGAATTTTTTCATCGTATTTGCGTCGATTTTGATTCCGTTTGAATATTTTCCAGCTCACGATTTCGAGAATGCCCCGGATGAGTATGTCGACAATGTAGAAGGCGAATAAATAGGAATATCCGAGATAAAGACCCATGGTGCCCGCGATCGAATTGAGGAGATCTTTCCAGCTCGTTTGCATCACCTGTTTGGCACGAGAAACGACGATATCCCTAGGAGGCTCGGGGGCTTTTTGGTTTCATCTTCGCATCGCAACCATTCGTCAATCATGAAAAGCTACCAACCTTTCTGCGGACGTGGATCTTGTTCGAATGCATGTACACGTATACTGTCGATGTTGAGGCGTTACCGACGTCTTTCTGAAGCCTGGGGTGCCAGAACAAGGCGGAATTCGTTTTTATGTATTGGTCCTCGACGCAAGCACTGTAACATCCGCACCGAAGTGGATTCTTTTCGATGTTTTTGGTCACTTCGATCGCACAGGTCAAACTACTCTCCTGCCCTTGGGAGGGAATGACATACGAGCATTCAACGGACGCGACGTTGGCGGGTCGGATGAATCTAAAATCGATGCATTTGCAGGCCTCCAACACCGCGATTTGAGTACACAGCTGAAATCGTAGGGAAGACGCGTTCTCAATCATATTCCGGGCGCTTGAGACAATGGATTATAGACTGGGGGCTTTCAAAAGGGTAAGATCAAGCACATTCCTGTATCTCGCAAGCCACGATTTCGATACCTCCCGACACACGAGCGTCGTGTAGACTTTCTTCAATTCGGGCTCCAGATATTGAAGCAGCTCGGGAGGATAGGTCTCAGTGCAAGGATCCCTAGATGGTGGGGGAAGTCTCACGACTTGCTCTTTTTGCAGTCCTATATAGGTCGTCGCTCTCGGGTGGACGAAGACAGCGTCCTCGGCAGCGTTGATCTTCTCCTCAGGACTATGGATCATGATCACATGTCCTGCAATTCATTGGCTCATCATAATTCCCTCGAGCAGGAGATTACAATGAATACACATCCCCAGATTCCGCACCGACGAACGGGAAGGACCCTACGACCCAACTCACCGACAGTGGTGAGCATGGGCAGATATTCATACTCCAAAACGTTGAGATTCAACATCAAGCCGTTGAGGTGGGTTTCGAATTGAACGACCGGTTCTTCGCCTTCGGCGAAAAGACTGTAACACATCCCGTATGACGGCTGAAGATTCTGAAGGACACAGGCGATTTTACCATTCTATCCGATCGCGGCTAAATGTACGATAAGGGAGGTCTGCGTTCCACTAATGCCTACTACAACCTTCCTGAATTTCGAGAAACAATCCTTGTTGTTGAACAAGCACATCGAAATCAGCGAGCCGGGATCCGGATAGCTCAGAAGACTCAATAGCTCGCGTCCTTTCTCGAAACTCATCAGATTTCCGTGCCATTCGTAGAAATACTTGCTGGAATCGCAGATGCAATCTATGAGAGATTCCGTGTGGTCGTAGGGTCTCGTTCTACGCCCCCGGATAAGAGACTCATTGATGCTTGATTGAGAACTCGATCCTAGTGGCTATGATAGACTCGGAGGGGGTAGAGTACTTGGCCTTCCTTCCCTCGTCGTTATTACGGGTCCCGAAAACAATTCTGTAGCGTTCGCGCTCCGAGTCTTCACCGGAGCAAAGATTTTGATAGTACAATGAGATGAAAGTTTCGCAATTTGAAGTTTTGCACGTTTTGTTGGTTTCTGTCTCTATGCGGTGTCTGTTTTCGGCCTTGCAGAAGCTAGACGTGTAGATTGGGTTCTTGTTACAGACTGTCACCTCTGGCATCATCATGTAAGCAGACCGGGGCTCCTCAATCGTAACCTGGGAATCATTGTGAGCGCTGCTGTAGTGGCTCGCAGCGGATGCTCGGCGAGAGAATACACTGTCAGTAATAAGAATTCTGATCGGTACTTGATCTCAAAGATATGACCTGCAAGGTTGTATTGTATTCCAGGTAATTTTCCACGTGTTCTTCAACGTCGGCCACCGTCTCGAACACCAGGTAAACGAAAGCCACAGCGAAGAGCAGGCGAGGGATCGGAGGGCCGAATCCGAACACATTCCGAAGCCCAGGCAGGGTGGCTTCGGCGAACAACAATTGGAAGACGATGACCCATGTGGGTTTCCGGAACTCGAAGAGCTTTTTGAATGTTGGCAACCGGCTACACTTGAAAAACCTGCCACACTCGAAACCTTTGAGGGACGGCAGCCGCAATCTGGGACAAGAGGGAGGCCAGCGAGCTAGCCAATTCACTCTCGACATCTCTGAATATTACTTCGAAAATACCGGCAGCTCTGACGCGAAGCTCAACCCCGTCCGACAGTGGCGTGAAGAGTTCCATCCGACCGGCCTCTGGTCATCGGTTTATGGAGTCAGGGTCAGGGACGATCGGAGAAATGCTCATCCAGTATTGAGCCAAAACCTCACGGGACGTGGGCCCCGGAAGTCGTGCCAGCGGAATGGATTCCGTTGAAGCGGAAGTTGGCGACAGAAATGATTCGGATCCCACTGAGATAAGGCACAGAGGTTCTTTTATTACCTAGAGTTATTGGAAATATATACAAAACATTATGATTTACAGCGTGATCACGCTCCCGCCACCCGTGCCCGACGCATTTTTGTTGCACGAATCGTTGTCGTGCATCATTGTGTGGTCCCTTATTTCATCTTCGTCTACGTCGCTGCTAACGCCACCCGAGGACGCGTGGGACATTTGTGAGCTTCTCGAAGTTGATCCTCTTCTGGGAGGTAGGAGTGTACCCGTGCCGCCGGCTCCTTGATTGGCTGGCCGGATAGTGACGATTAAATTTGAGGAGTTCGCAACCATCATGTCGGTAACCTGATCTAATGATTTGCCCGCAACCTGCATGATAATCAAGAAATTAGAACGAGTCCAGATCATCGAGTTCCTCACTGACGGGGATTCAGTGATCGATTGATCCGGCGAACGATATATCCGCGTCGGTTCCGAGCTACTGCATTCTACGTCGAGGAACTCACCTCGATGCCGTTGACCTCTAGAACCTCATCGTTGACAGCGAGAAGTCCCGTGGACTCCGCGAGTCCTCCAGGCACGAGTCGAGAGATGAAGATGCCGGGAACTTTTTCTAGCCCTTGAAGGGTCACTCTCACCGATGTTCCGTCTCGGATGTAAAATCCTGGAAATGAACACCAGGCTCAGCACGTCGGGAAAGTTCACCTGTCCGATTCGCTATACCGGCGAGAAGGGAGCATCGGGCTCGTACCGAGTGGTCGATCGGATCCGTGTTTCACGAGTCTCACTCTCCGACAAGTTTCGGGAACTTGATCTACGTCAATGATCGAAGAGACTTGACGGAAGTCTTCTGGCAACGAGATCTGAGGTTTACTTTTCTCGGAGTTCCCCATGGGAAGATACGCTGCAAAAAATCCTTTCCGTGTGCGAACTCCGTAACTATTGAGACCTGGAAACATGGGTTCTAAGTTTAGTCGCAGTGAAACGTCGGTGAGATCTATTCAAGATGTGTCGGTCGTGAGCAGATACCTCCCATCCGGATAATGCAAACTCACCTTCCCACTGATTACCCTTCCTTTGTACGAACACCCGGAGCATGGGCTTTGCGTTGACAACCGCGCGTGCAAAATTCTCATCATTGTTTATCGGGAGCACGTCTCCGTGCAAAGGATCAGTATAGCACAATGTAAACGGGACTTCGGCGAGACAATGGAAGCGCTCGATCATCTGATAAAAGTCATCGAATTTGCTCAGGGATTCCCTTTGTACTGAAAAGCGTCGGATTTCGGCGTCGAACTGGAAGCGATCAGAAGTGGACACGATTAGATACCTTTCCTTCCGGATATTCTGAGTCGGGACTTTCAGGATGTCGGAACCATCGAACGCATGCTTCTTCCTTCGAGAGCCGTCACGCAACTTTGTGATCCTGGCCCGTCGTTACGTGCGGCATCCAGCATTTCACATCATTCGTCCGATGTTTTCACTTTCTAAGAGTTTTCTCCCACCAGAATATTGCTCTGATCGAGAGCACGAATCGTGACATCGGGTCACACCTGGGACCGTCTCGATAACTATAGTTCCGCCTAAGATGACTGTAGTGAAGAAAACGATTTCCTTTCGGATCGTCTGACTCGCTCGGTTGTCCATGACGCGGTACGGTCGGGCGTTCCGCGGTTTACACTGAGACGACGAAAGTCTGGACTAATGTTTGCACTCGGGTCTTTTGCGGTAGAATTGCGGGCGGTACCAGCATCCCTGTCGATAGCGATGCCGACACTGGTGGTGGTAGCAGCGAGAGCCACAGCGACGAAGAAATATGCGAAGGCGTCGATGTTTTTCGAATATCCGCTTAAAAATCAACAAGCGAGCGACGAGGAGAGCTCCGAAGTCTCGTTTCGAGCAAGTCGACCTACAGAATAAGTCCTGCCGACAGCATGAGCCCGACGGGACTCAAGCGCATCGGACAGGCTTGCTAAATATTTTACAATAAAGGACCATTATAAAATAATATGATCCGTAACGCGTAGGGCTTTGGAGAAAATCGGGCAGCGAATGCGCCGAAAATTCATTCGGGCGATGGTTTCACTCGGGTGCCGAGGCGGTTTCGCCGGCACACGCGCACGGTTTCACTGTTAGCTTCACTGAACTAGAACTTAAATCGCTGAGCTATCGCTCGAATCAGAAGCTCTTCTTTCAATTGGGGAAAATGAATCTTGCAAGTCGGGTAGAAGCGGGAATCACATTATTTAGCTCGTCTGAGCTGGAGGGTCCCGTACTTCTTAGAATCGAGGCTCCGAACATATTTCCGATGCATATCATGATCGAGTTCGAGTGAATTCTACTCGCCGCCACACGAATCGTTCCGAAGTGGATCGGAGATCGATGACATGAGTCGGGGCGATGCAATCGAGAGCCGTCGCACGCAACCGGAAATACATATTTGCCCCAGCTGAATGAAAGCACCGACTGGAAAAGTCGACACGCGTACGGATGGGGAAAACGATCGCGTCAATCGAGTAGAGGAGCAGGGAAGAAAATCGCCGCCATGAACAATTTTACGTCTACGGGAGGCTGTCCCGAGCGACACCGGCTCCATCGACCGTCAAGCGCCAAGTGAAGTCGATAATCTCAATGAGGCCCTTGGCGAAGAGCCATGGCGTTCTCGTGTTGTTGTTGTCAGAGTGCCGAGCTCCAGCCGGTCGCCGTCGTCAAGTGGGGCTCGGAATCTGACATTCGACACAAAGTCACACTTCGCCCGCAGAGAGCAACCGAACAGTCGAGTCCGGCGGACTCTCCCGCCAGATTTCGTATCAGTGACAGCTATGACATGTTTACGTCGATTCTCCAACACAACCGACCACTGCCCCCGAGTTCCATGGAATCGATGTCACTCTGGACGCGAGACTCACATCGTCAAGCGTCAGGTCTCCGTGCGCCCGCACTTATGTCTCGAAAGGTCAGAGAGGAGCACTCGCTGCTCGCAATCGGTAGCGTATCAGCTACGTCGGAGCCATTTTTCGGAACCGTGTCGCCCCTCTGACTCATGTTGAGCAACCCAGGGATGGGGGGGAACACATCGAACACCGAACGCAATCGTTGGCGATTCCTAACACTGACGGTTTCCAGTTTCGACAGACTCCTGATGGAATTCTGAAGGTTCACACTGGGCTTCTTACCTTGGTTTTGACTTCTACAAGAAGTCCCGGGGCTTCTCTACGGGACATTTCGCTGTCCACTGCCTGCCCCAAACACCACTAAAAGCAGACTTAGCTTGTGTTTATTTCCTTCAACGTGGGATAGTACCGCATCGGACGCCCTTCTGCACCCGGAAATGAGAGCGCGCCAAAATTCAAAATTGCCCCGCTGGGGAGACCCGATATAGGAAGCCTTTTACATTTAATTCGAGAAATTCCTCCTCTTTTCTCGCATCTTGGCGAGTTGAGTTCCTGGGACTACCCGATGCTGATCTGGTATGACATCTTACGGCATTTCTCAGTTCTGCAGAGTGCTGCCCGTAACCTCGCGTCGAGGAAGAATTCTGCGGAACGTATCGGATATTGCCCTCCCTGAGTTCTAAGCGCTATTGACGCCGGCAAAGACGACGATTCACATATTTCGACTCCTCATTTGAAGCAATCTGAAGCAACTGATGGACGAGCTCTATTCGCGCCCGTGTCTCGACGACACCAACTGAGGAGTCGGTCTGACTCACTGACATCCGAGAATGCCACAGGACCCCATCGAAGCTTGATCCACCGGTGGAGGTGCTGCCGCTTGAATGTCTCTCATTCAGGGCTGGGGAGCCTAGGCGGCTATTCCTCATCGCTCCCGAGCTTCGCGGTCGATAGGTGTTTCCCAACGCTCGACGAATACTCCGAAAAATTCACAATCCAGCCTGTGATACAGACCTCGCTGTTCGCCTCGAGCCTAGAAATGGAAGATGAAGCTAGGACTTCTGAGAATCGCGGTTTGGATCGAAGATTTTTTGAAGCGTCCGCGAACATTCCTCATTAGGAAACACCTTCTGAACACGAATCTTGGAAGCGAAGAGAAATTGTCGCCGGGGCTCTCCAGCCCTGATGATGAGACACTTCAGTTGCAGCTCCTCCATCGGTGTGGTGGCTTGGTGGTCGAGACCGCTCACTGCAGAGTATTGTCTATCATGAGGTTCACCGGTTCGAGCCCTCGTGCCGGTCGGTCATGGACGTTTCCGTGTTGCAGATCATATTAGGAGCTAGTGCCGAAATAATCATTAGGGTCTTGGTCGCCGACAATAGGTCACGAGCCGTTCGGAAAAGTATCGCCGTCACCATGACGGCAACTAGCCCCGGAAAAAATGATCGCCGCGGCTACCCACCGGAATCTCTGCACTAGAGAGCTCTCGCAAGCCGGAGCGAGCCTTGAGCTTTTCTTGTTTTCCGGATCACATTAGGCGGAGCGAGAAGAATGAGTCGCTCTGATCTCTCCTCGTACTACAGAATGCTGAGCGAGTCCGATTCAGTGAATATCGTAATTGCGACGGTAAATATCGTGAATCTATTCAGACAATGATCCTCCCATCGAATGATCCGAATGGAGCAGGCGGGGAGTAATTAGAGACTTACCCCATGAAAGAACTCATTCAATGCACAAACGTCCGAATTTCTTCTTTCGAGAATCAGCGCCCCAGAAGGAACTGAGAGCCCGCGCCTCTGCCACCTCCCCCACGAACTCGACCGAAAACAATTATTGATTCGGCTCACGGTCACTCCTTCAGCAAGTCATGGTCTGGTTGCCGATATGCGCTGTACAACCCCCTCTCCTAATCATTTACATGTATTCAAGCCTCGAACAAGTTTGAAGCCCAACAGCTCACAAAACTTACACGCAGACAACGCATCCCCCATACACCTCTTCAGAGGCTACTCACCGCTGACTGAGTGAGCTATTCACAAAGGGGACGAACAATTCTTTATCACAGCCTAAGCATATCAAGTCAAAACTTTTGGACGGAGTCCGACGTGATGACTTTGGTGACTGAAACTGAGCGTGAACACCGCGCGGTGAGCGCCAAGGCGAGAAGCATGATCAGGGTTAGGAGTAAATTCAGAGCTGTCAATATCTCGTAGTTCGTATTGTCCATCATGATGCCGGAAATGAACGGTCCGAGCATGGTTCCGATCGAAGACGCTGGGTTGAACAGTGCCATTAAGGAGGCATATATGTCCTTGCTTGGACTCGAGCCGCCGATTTGCCGCAAGGATTGGAGATAGCAACAGACGAACATGGGTCCAGAACCCAAGCCCAGCAGCACCTGTCCCAGGCAGAAAATCCAGAGACGTGTTTCGAAAAGTGTCTTCTGTCCAAGGAGGGAGATACCGACGACAACGACAATTAAGCCCAGCAAGACGATATTTCTCGGGTCCCTGACTTTTTTCGAATAATAGCCAGAGACCAAACTCGCGACCGCGTAAGAGATGCCGCTGAAGAGAAACACTATCCCCGATTCCGAGGACTTGAAGCCGTAATCCTTATTCAATTTGACGGCCAGCGTCGACTCGTTGAAAGAGATGAGGTAAAAAGCGTGGTAACATGCCAACGCGTTGACCAACACCGGTATGCTCCAAATTGAGCAGGAATTGTGTTGGCCGTCGTCGGCCTCCTGTTTTGGCTCCGCGCGTTCCGAGTCCGGGAAGAAGCAAAAGGCGCTCAGGGTGAAAGCCAGAAGAGATCCACCTATCGAGACGAATGGCAAAAAGAAACCGGAAAGGTTCAAGAAGCCACTCACGACAGGGCCGACGACAACCGAAGCACCGTAAATGGTCTCCAACAGCGGTATGACCACATGATTTATCTTCTCGAGCTGAGCACCGGCGATTACGTAGAGCATGAGCACTGCAGACGCCCGTCCGATGGCTTGTACTACTCGCATGAGTAGACAAAAGAGGAAGAAGTGCGTCTTCGAAGATATCTCCGAGGCGGCTGCCATGAATAGGGTGAACACGGCGTCGAGCGTCATCCCCGAGCACAGGATCGTCTTGTCGGTGAAGGCTCGCGCTGCGACCAATGCCGCGGTCAGTGGGGTGATGATGAGGACCATCACGCTGTACGAACCGAGAATTATGCCGTACTGCGTGGCGGACAGGTGACGCTCACGAATCGCGTATACGTTGAAGAAGGATCCCAGATGAGAGTATGTGATCCCTTCGAGGAAACATGCCACGCACAAATACAGCAGCATCCGTCTCCACGAGGGAGGCATGGTGCCTCTGAAAATCAAAGCGATTAGACAGTACGAATATTGGACCACTTCTCCATAATCGGATTACGCGGAAGACAGTGAACAGTGTGGAGGAATAATAAAAAAACTTGTTCAGAGAGCACATAGAGGTGATGGACTTTCCATAACATCCTCACGCCTGAGGTAGTAGAAAACGATTCAAAGCGCAGAAGATTGACTCTTGAAGATGATGGAATGACTTATTTGATGAATGGTCTGATCGAGGGCCGGCGATCCGCCGCGAATTTCCACGTCGCCCGGGCTCGTGGAGATAGAATGCACTTCAACTCACCTAGGAGTGAAAAATTTGGATGGAATGGATGGATCCCCGGGGAAGGTCTTTCGGATGTGGAATCAGCTGAGTGAGCTAAACCTCCCATGCGATAAGAGATCGGTGATTGCGAAAATTGATTCCGCTCTTCCACGACTCCGTGTCTCTTACAGGCGGAGTTGCTGACTAACGAGAACTGACCTGATCTATAATTGCCAGAACTGACGCTCTGAGAACGACCGGCAGCACGAAATCTCATTGGACTCGAAGCCAGGATTCGAAGATGTTGTTTGTCTGCACCAAAAATCCGAGTTACGGGTTCAATCCGAATGCTCACAATCAAATCTCTACCGATTTCACTACGGATAGATTGGAGCAGGTAGAGGCCTCCACCGGAGACCGGGCTCGCTCGGAGGCGGCTGAGCGTAGAGTGCTGAGTCGGTGCTCCACATTCAAACTCGATATAGTTTTCGCATGCTCGGCGGTCGAGGACATCGACTTGGAATGAAGCAGTCCATGCTGTCACCGGAATGGGAATTTTCCCTACGAGTATGCGGAAAAACCTCGGCGAGACGAGACTCGAAGATCGAGTATCGACGACATCAGCACACAGACATGACTCTCGTGCTCAAGAGCAATCAAGTCCCCGAAGCAGCTGCAGCTTCCCGCTAGGAACTCCTCGGAAGGCACAATCGAAATCAACTCGACTGCGCACACTACGGAGCTTCAATGAACAACCGCGAACCTCATCAGATGTGTATGAGCTACCAGAGCTGATAACACGCGGTCGAATCGAACAGTGTTGTAAATTAGCAATATTATCATTCTTATGATAATGATCATTATTATGTCATTATCGACTAGTTATCATTAGCCAGAAACTAATTCACGAGGGATCGCCTGGGAACGATCGACGGTCCCCAAGATGCATAAACTCTGAGGACTATGTCACTGACATTTGACTCCACAGAAGTCAAAGTGATGCAATATTCGGATTAGGAGAAGCTACTGGATGCCCTCCTTCCCTGGTCGTACCTAACGGATCTCTTCTCCCTCGATGGTAGATGAACTCTGTTCCTTGGTAGAACAACAGCTGTCATCGATCTCTCCTATCGTGTGACCTCGTCCCCGATTAGTTAATTCATGTCCGACCTCTCCGAAAGCCTCCACATGCCACACAGCGCCTTTGAACAGAAACTCACCCTCTGGACAAGTCGCTGCAAGACTCTTTGCGAACATTCGAGCAAGTTTTGCAGGATGGTCTTCGCTTCTTGAAAGCAGCGAGCAACGAGCTGGTGCAAGAACCCGACTCTGATTGATTTCAATTCTGAACAGCCACAGGCTCCCGAATCTTGGTGTTCTACTCACGAGGGGGCAGACACTTGCTCGTCGTTTCGAGCGAGAACGGAGATTCGCTCAAAATGAATGCCTGTCGATGCCATACAATAGCCTATGAACTCCAAGAGACATCAAGTACCTGATTCAGAGCTTGGGATTCGATCTCACGACAGGAAGCGGTTCTTAAGATACCGCAGCGAGCTTGAGGGCTGCCTTAGTCATTTGAGTCGTCAAGGACTCTGGGACCGCCGGACCTTGGTCCGCGTGAATTCCTTGTTGTTCAATGATCGTAGCTAGACGGCTGCAGTCGTCGACTTGTTTGGACAGCTTTCGCTTGACTCCGGGCACGCTAACGTATTACATAAGAGTAGAATCCTGAGTCAACTCCCTAACGATATTTGATTGCCCGATGAGAGCGAGGTGGGCATGTGAGCTCGGTACATCGGTCCCATTGCTGCTAGTCTCTTTCTCTCGTCAAATTGAGCGACGGATAGTTCTCCAGGAGGCGGATAGCGCCTCGAGTATCGGTCCGGCGGGTCCCAATAAAATCAATTCCTAAGGGCACAGGTGGTCGCATGCGAGTTAATAATGCGGAACTCATCTTTCGATTCTGATAAGCATGGTTCCTAGTGCAGCGGTCTCCAACCCTCCTGTCCCTCGAGACCCCCTCCGAATCACGGGGTCGGTTCGCGGGTCTCCTGCGATGAAGTCTCGGGAGGAGAGGAGATACATATGTTCGTTCATGTATGCTCTACGGTTCTCCAACGTATCTCACGATTGGTAATATATTCACTCTAACTTAACTTATGATCGAGTATGGATGCTATTATTCAAGCTTTTTTTTGCTCTCTCGAATCTACCATACTCTGCTGACACCTCAAGGATTAATCATCTGACATCTCCGAAACCCTCTGGAACACGTCTCAAAACCCTCTGGGAATCCCTGCCTTGGCGAGAGCAGATTTGCGGGAACCCGCCGTTCGAAGCTTAGGACAATTGTATATACGCTCACATTCAACATTCGCGTTCGCACGGCCTGGACAGCTTGGCTCGTAACTCGGTTCCGGTTGAGCTCAGAATCGATCAGCTCGCCGTGCCTAAGAGTCCGCCAGAGGGACCGAGTCGTTTTTTCAAATAATACGGTGAACTGAGAAGCGACAAATGTTATGTCCCGAGAACGTTCGGAAGTCGACGGCGCCGTATCGAGCCAACTATGAAGAATGAAGTTTTCATTCCATGCCCTCGACTAAGTTCGCAAGCTCCGAGGAATCGGAGGCGCATACCTCACGGAGCGAGTGGACTGGGCTTTCGCAGCCGGAGCCGACACGACGGTTAGCGGCCCTCCTGGCACACTTTGCTCCTGGCAATGTAGGGGCGTGCTAGAAGGAATCCTTCATCATTGTCTGATCCAGGAAACTTGATGGACCGATACACCTGAGATTCGGTCTGTGCGAAGCTCTGAACGAGAGAGTTGAGACCTGACCTCTCAACACCTCACCCTCGACCCGAGCTCCGTATCGCTAGCTCGACCTCGTCTTTCCTGAGCTCCTCCTGCGTGAAAATTC
Source organism: Galendromus occidentalis (assembly GCF_000255335.2). NCBI lineage: Eukaryota > Metazoa > Arthropoda > Arachnida > Mesostigmata > Phytoseiidae > Galendromus > Galendromus occidentalis. The sequence continues at coordinate 232,976 of NW_003804532.1, forward strand.
AGGAGTGGAATTTTGACAATCGAGCTCTTGGCTAGGTAAACTTTCAGGGTCCACGATAGACGACGGCTCGATTGCTTCAACAGTCTTTCTGGACTCGGAGATCTCGGTGGTAGGCCTCAATGGCTGTGCAAGAGAATCGTCTTCGGAGCTAGCTCCGGCTGTGCGGAGAGGAAAACCGTTCAATGAAACTCTTTCCGGCTCAGCGGGATTCCATCATAGGGGAGCTGAGCACGAGCTCTCTATTATTCTCGGTCGGCCGAGAGCAGCCGTCCAGATTCCCTCGTAGCGAAGCGATACACGACTTCCGCTGAGGTGCTCTCCCACGGGCAAGATTGTCGACACAGTGAGAGTCTAGATAGGTTCTCGTATTCTCCCTCAATAGGGGAACACTCTCCGGAGGGAGACTCCTGACCGAGATGAACGAGTCGAATGTTAGGGGGTCTTCTGAATATCGAAGAAGTATGCTCCCGACGCAGAGGGGCGAACATCAAGCTCGCGAGCGTCGGTCCCCTCTTAATCTCATATTTCGCCCTCACTCTGCGACGCGTGGTATTGTTGACGTCGTCGGTCTGGAACCAACATCTACAGGAGGGATCGGCAACAAAACCAATGGTTCCGAAAAGTTCCCGACCTGATGGTGTCTTTCGTCACGCAAGGAAAAAGGATCGGCCCGCGGCTTCCGCTCAATCGTAGCCTCAAGGCCGAGGCGGATGAGCGGCACGACTTGACATGGCCTGCTCGAATCGGCAAATTGGCTATAGAGGCCAGGCCGTCGGTCCGCTTCAAAGGACCGATGGTGGTTGTCGGCGTGGCTGGAATGGAAAAAGACTGAGTGGATCCATCACGCTGAAAACCAAGCACAATATAGCTTCGCGATCCCCAGGAGTACCGTGAAAATCATCGAGGTTCTTTCGGCGGGCACGTTGCGAACCAGGAAGACGACGATCTTCATTCTCAATGACTCATCGCTGTAGCCAAGATTGCCAAACAAAGTCCCCTGGCATTCGCAGCGATCGCGTGCTCACTGTCCTTCAGCGTCGGGGAATTCGTCAAGAATCTTGTAGATCAATCCTCAGCTCTGTCGAGTCTGAGTGCCCCAAAAGTTGCTCTATAGCTACCTCCCATAGATAATAATCATTCCCGCATCCGTTTGTCGACGAAAGCCTCTGTGTATTCCAGACAGTTCATTATATCATTTCGCCTTTTCCAGGATCACATTTCCTCAGGATGTTTCACGCTGCGACCGATCGGCCATTGAGCTATCCCCAATCCCCACAACTCGGGAAACATTTCGCAGAACACGTGGTCGAGCGGATTGCTCGCCAAGCCCTTTCTTGAGGGCTCAAAACGAATTATCCAAAACGAGCTCTCAGACTCTTCCCATGCTGCAGGAAGTCGCATATATCTTGCCAACGTGACTAGATGTCCGATTCTTGCAGCTCCAAACATTTTCAAGCTCGACTGATGGAGTCAGATCTTTATTTTCTGCTGTGCGGATCATGGGTCGAATCGGGCCACGTGTCGATTAGACTCATTGCTCAACGATGGAGAACAAGGATGTCACGCAAGCTTGAAGCGGTTCCTTGGCGCATCCTATACTGATTGTCACTTTCACATGTGCCTGCAGAGCGAATCACATAATTAGCTCGGGATGGACTCCATGATTTTTTCTGGAAGACGATACCGGACACAGTAATGAGTTCGGCCCATATCGGAGGATACGGTACGGCTCGCACGTATTCTGAATTTCTTAGCTATGACGGATGAGTTCATGAGCAAATATTCTCACAGTGGGGTATACGGAGAGGATGGGAACTGAGACTCGCGCTGTCTTCACTCCACTGCTGCCCACTTCAAGGTCGTCTTCTGGACCTACGAACTCGCCCTTGACTCCCGGCAGGTTCATCAGATGATCTGCGATCTCTACCGCAGCTTTCCCTTTTGTCGCGTTCTTCTTGCCTGATGCGGAGACGACCCGCTTGAGAACGTATACACATGGAGCACTTCGCGTCCAACTCATTCAAATACTAAATCGTCAGAGAAGACAACTTGAAAAGACCGAGGAGGCTACGTATCTCGAATATCTTACATCCGAGGAACAATCCCCTCATCTCGACGATGGCCTTGGTTCCTTTAACAACATCGCACGGCTCTTTTGAGCAGGGGGTCAGACTCACGCTGTCGAGTCGTCCCGAAGCATCTTGAAAATGGCAAATAAGCATTCCTGACGGAAATTCTACGATCTGAAAACTCGAATGATGACGGATTCGAGTCTCGAGCCCGTATCCATTTTTCAATTCTCTTACCGCAGACTTCGAAAGATGATAGCTGTAGTTGGCCTTGTGCCGAGTACGGCAACCCAGCGTATAACACTGTGAAAATCACTAATTTCCGGAATTCGGCCATGGCGAGAAGACGGACAACCTCTCTCGGAGAATCGAGCGTCTATGATCGAGACGTCATCCGGAGAAGTTCGAGAATCGTCAGATCTGCTTCTCCGGGCTCTCGGTGGGGGATTTAGATGTCAGAAATGCTTATGCAAATGCAGATTCTAGCAATCGAGATTGATGGTCTCGGCTGTGGACCTCGACTAATGACCATGAGGCATTAGATTTGCTCTAGCCGATGTGCGAATCTATCGGTCACTGATCGGAATTTAGTGGTCATATGGGGAGGAGTGACACTTTCACGAGAGTTCCCGGGTCCAGAACCTGCGATTCGCTGGTCTGATAACTGATGGAACATCGGAGACCCTCTCTTTCCGAAGCGCTCCCGAGATTCGGGGGCTAAGGATCAAATCAGGACGCTGAGACATATTGTCAGTGCATTACCTAATCACCACATTGTTGGGTGAGGAGGAGCGAGTTCCTAGTCGTCGAAAAACGACGTAGGGAAAACGAAGACCCTGGTAGAATGGAAAACTCTTGTCTAGACAGTTCTGAGCGCTTCAGTCAGCGCTTCATGTTTTTTGAAAAAGTCTCTCCGTCTCAACGCGTAACTCACGCAATACGTGTTTGATCACCGAGACCAGACACGGCAAGCCTACAATTTCATGTTGGCTCGCCTGGTCAATCGATATAAATGCCCGGAGCCGCAGAGGAAAGACATAAGCTTTGCCGAGCTACAACAGAAAGACATCATGAAATTCGCTGCGTTCGTCGCTGCCATCTCGGCTCTCCTCGCGGCTGCGTCCGGGAAGCCTTGTGGGAGCAGCCCACCGTGAGTATATTGCTTACTCCACCCGATTCCGAGAGATTCGAGGATCTGGCCGAGACTGGGACCGTTGGCTCATTAGGGTTGTCGAACGATCTTGGATTATTCTTCTTCCAGTCCTTCTTGAATTCAACCGGTGGATCTCACGCGAAGCTGCCTCCATGGATTGTTCCAATAAAGCGCTTCGCATGAATCTGAGAGAGTCCTCTCAAACTTGAGTTCCGTGGAGCAGAGAATCTCTCGTCTACGTTTTCGAGGAACTGCTGGGGCTTTTCCGCTTCTGAGCGAGACTCCGAGTTCTGATAAGTCGAATACCTATAGCGAGCGATTCAACCCATAAGCTCGGAGACCAGCGGTTGATCGGCATTCGAGACCGCTCCCGTCTCTGCTTGTCAGAGAATGCTTCCTTCTACAGCTCCCTGACGAGCTATTCGGAAAGAGAACCCGCTGATAATATCGAATCGAAACCCGAACGACGGGTTGACTCGAATAGCAACTCCACGACAATTCATCGCAGGACTGAGCTGTGAGAAGGAAATTGTTGGATCTCCTTGCCGCGAATTCCGAGAGAAATCTTGTAGCCGACATGGCGGAGCTCTCTCAAGCTCTCGCGAGCCGGCGACCCTTCATTAGGCACCCTTCCAGCTCGGTCGCTCGCATTCAGAGCCGATGATCCTGATTAGCATTTTGCTCGACCTGCGAGAAAGCAGAAAAGTCCGCTCGAGTATTCTCTGAAACCTTTCTGAGCATCTATTGTTTCCCTCGTCATTTTTGTAGATCTTGATTTCCCTGTATCGTCAATCTATCTATCTATCTATCTTGATTTCCCTGTATCGTCAATCTATCTATCTATCTATCTATCTATCTATCTATCTATCTATCTATCTATCTATCTATCTATCTATCTATCTATCAAGAATGCCTTCAATAGTCATCGCCGCGACACGATGCTCAAACGAGTGCACGAGCACTTCCCCGAGATATACCCAATGGTCGCTCAGGCTTACCGAATTCCGACCCCAATCGCCTTCGGCAACGCTGTCATTCAATCACTGACAGGATGCCAGCAGGGAGACGTCTTCTCACCGCTCCTGTTCTGTTTGGCGGTCCATAGCACGTTGGGCTCGCTCCGTAGCGAAGTGTCACTTGGCTACTTGGACGACTTCGTCTTGATCAGCCCGGACGCCCAGACGGTGCTCGAAGATGTCCGACGCATACAGAATGACTTCGCGGTCCACGGCCTCACGATTCAACCCGCCAAGTGCGAACTCTTCGTTCAGGGCACTTCTGCGGTCGAGCTGCATAGCGCGCACCGTCTCTTCTCCGAGTGCCTACCTGGCTGCCGTCTGCTCCCTGACGAGAGCCATGCTGAACTGCTGGGCGCCCCCCTGTTCGAATCCGGTCTGCCGAAGGCGCTCATGAGCAAGTCTGACGCATATGACGTCATATTCCGCAGACTGTCCTTCGTGGGCAGTCATGTGGCGAATTACATATTGCAGCGATCGGCCGGGGTGCCGAAGCTAACCTACCTGCTGCGAGCTAGTCCGGCCTTCATGGCCAAGGAGGATCTCCGGCGAATTGACGAACAGTTTGCTGCTGCGTTTGAGAGCGTCCTGAAAACTTCCTTATCAGGGGACGCTCTCATTCAGCTCAGCCTCCCGGCACTCTCGGG